>NC_062518.1:5583674-5631174 GCF_022655615.1 Tachysurus fulvidraco
TGTTTTCACACCTATAAGTCCAAATCCAATTTTAAACCAGTTTTGTTTGTGGTTTGGTTTGGGATAGTTTACAACTCACATGCTAAAAAGGCCACAAAGCAAAAAAGTTAAAGGTCTCATAGATATACGGCGTGAATAAAGATGAGACATAACCTGGTTACAGAGAACACAGAGATCTGTCCAAATATTAAGAGCTCTACAGCTGCCGTTTCTGCTTTGCAGCTCAGAAACACCTCAAAAAATGTCAATCGGATCCCAAAAACACATGGAACGCTGTGTCAATTCATGGCAGAAGCGCTTTCTGGTAGCAATGATGCTATATAAGATCAATGCTAGAGTTTGTCTGGAAGCAGATCCGTGTGTGACTGTTGTGTCAAGCTCCCCAAACAAAGTGCATCCAGGAAAAAACACTTCATATTTATTTATATTTCAACATCCTAAGATGCAAATCATGTGTGAACTGTTCGGCAAAACTGGCAGGAATCTTTTGCAAAATGTGCAGAAGCATGCAAATAATCTCAGATGGTAGAGAAATGCTCATCCCTGGCAGGTGAGATGTAACACACAGAGTGTTCTGCCTGACAGGCACATGAGCACATACAAGGACAAACGCCACACATAATGTGGAGGGAGATCACAAGGGATCCAACCTTTCACCCCAACCCGAGTGACAGAATGAGCCAGCTGTCTGTCGAGTGGAGAGAGGGAGAGGAAGAGAGAGAGAGAGAGAGAGAGAGAGAGGGGGGAGAGAGGGAGAGGAAGAGAGAGAGAGAGTGTGAGGAGAGAGAGAGAGAGGAGAGAGAGCGAGGGGGGGGAGAGGGGAGAGAGACAGAGAGAGAGAGAGAGTGCGTGTCACACACACAGAGAGAGAGAGAGACACACACAGAGAGAGAGAGACACAGAGAGAGAGAGAGAGAGAGAGAGAGAGAGAGAGAGAGAGGAGAGGGAGGGAGAGAAAGAAATAATTCTATTCATTAGGACATTTCTAGTATTTGTGTGTAACCTGGTGTCCTCATGTTGGTTGAGAACATAACCACACAACACCACAACCTCTGGTCCACAACTCAACAGCTCCTGATAAGTGGAAAGGTCATCCACTGTCAGCCATGTTGGATCTGCCCTACTTCCTGTTCGGGTGAAACAGACACTTAACTGCCTGAAACTGCTCATCAAAACATCAAACAGCTGGCTTACTTCCTGATGTCCTACCCTCACTCGCACACAGTTACCCTTCCTGCTACCACAGGCATAACTCCCAAATAGGGTCTAGTCCAGAGAAAAAGAAAAGAGAAAAACACACATTCAGGAAATGTGTAGCCAAAAATGGATTATTGGGCCGATGCGCCAATGTTTATACACGTTTTTAAAAAATGTTTACCTTTACAAAAAAAGTTTTTCTTTACAAAATCAAATAAGATTAGAATTAAGAACATGTATTAGTGTCGTTGTTCAAAATTAGTGAACATGGCTAAATGTTAATCTGGTACTAAAATGTACGGCAGTCGGAAGATGCCATGAAACTTATTTATTTAATTTCTTTAACTAGTTGAGGATGAAGAGTCTTAAACTCACGACCTTTCAGGGAGGCCAACAACTTAACCGCTGAGTAACTTCTCCAATAAGCATGCAAAATCAATGCATGTCTCTAATAGGGAAATAAAAACTGAAGTGAGTATAATAATATTCATAATTCACTACATTCAGCTTGGCCATCAGTCAAACCAACCAAGTGTAAATTAGACAAATGTGTGTTGATTATAGAGGATAACTTCATTGTTACTTGCAATTTCAGCCCTCTCAGGTCATTGACATTTCAACTTAACCGACACTTTCAGTTTCGGCTGGTAAAAGGAGAGATGCGCTGCACTAAAAGCACAAATCCCCACCTGTCTTTGGCTTTTTCTGCTTCTCCACTGGTTTTGTTGCTTCTCTAACTCCCTTGTGTTCGTCTATCCGCAATTCTCCAGGTTTGAACTGATACATAACCCTTCTTAATGTCCATAAAGATGATGTTTCAGGCTTAAATTTAGGCTGTAGACGAAATATACTTGGTATGTTTATTGTACATTTCCCAAGAACGCTGCATTTAATCGAAACCATGTTAGAAAGTGTGTTTGGTTGTCAATGAGTGCAATGACATAGAAACGCAGACATTTTGAAAATCATCGACTTCCGAACGGTTGATTCTGGAAAGATCTACGTTACGTCTTTTGACTCCAATCTAGCCTCCTTTACATTTCTAATCTGCTGTACAGAAAATAGATTTAAGCAAAACTCTGTAGTATTACCAAATATTATAATGTGTTAGCTGCCTTTACCAACCCAGTCTGTGGTTACAAAGAATCCGTGTGCATATGGAAAATGGCAAAGCAGCAAAACACTTCGGAAACTGTTCGGCTCTTACAGACGACGTTATGTAAACCAGATACTTCAAAACACAAGCTTGTCGTTTTCAATTGGAAATTGGAAAAATGCTGAAGGTGTGAAACTGACATGTCACGTTTCTGGTGTGAATCAGGTATAAAAAGAACACACAAAAAAAAATAAAAGAATCCTTAAATACGTAGCAAACCGTTTGAAGTCGATTTATCGACTTCTCGAACGTTCCCATGAGTTTAAACCATCCTCGGTAAGTTATTGATCAGCCAGAGGGGGAGGAAAGAGCGGTTTGATGACTCAGCTCTTAAAAAGCCTGCTTTAAGCATGTTGGCTGAGGATGTCAGCTGGAGCGCATCGCTGTGAGCACGTGACCTTGTTGATATTCTTTAGAGCTCGGAAAAGCTTTGATCGCTCCGGCGTGTGTGTTCAACATTGTTTAACATATTTCTCCAGAGATGTTTGACAACCATCAGATGTATGATCTATGTCCCTTTTTGAATGTCCAATCATGATCTTGATGTTGGGCTTTAAAATAGTGTCGAAAGTTTGTAAGGGAAATATTTAGATTTTGTCAGTGTATATAAAATGATAATGTGCGGGACATTAAATGCATTTGCTTTCAAAAACCATAAACACTCTACACAATGTCATCACAAGTGTGAACTCTGGAGTTTATAGTTTTGTGCACCGCGGGCAATTTCATTAGTGCTGTAAATGTGGGAACTGTATATGTGTTGAGGAAATGCCCAAACACTGCCTGCATTCAGTTAAGAGCTCCTTTCCGTTTTGCAGGACTGATGAAAAGCACATGAGACGTGTTCAGCTGAGCAAAGGATACACAAAAAGCTGCACAGTCTCCTACTGACAGTACAGCGAGTGACCCTTTCATCCTGAATACCTCAAAATTCATCATGAAATACTGTCCAGTGACTAATTATCCAATTCATCTGAGTTTGTGTGAATGCTGGGGCTGTTTTCGAGGCGGTGTCGTGTTGCATTTGTAACATCTGGCATCCTTCTCTAGTCATGAAACACGATCGTGTGTGGTCAGTGAAGATGCGCTGGAGACACACTCACTAGCTGGGTGTGAACAGATATCGGTCTTGTGATCCGATCGCTGGAGGTTTCCGTAATTCTATAAATAAAATGGCATGAAAAGGAGAAAATAAAGATGGCATTTAAAAATGACCTGCTTCATACCAGACAAACAGACACTACTACAGTCTCCACTGCTTGGAATGCCTTTTCAAAATAATCTCAGCTAATTTTAATCAGTATCTCTGAAACTCAAACCTGTAGTCTAAATTAACCGGAGGATGATAAACCATCTACGTAAGTTGGAATGCTTGCTCTTTAGAGCAAACAACAGAACACCAGAACTAGCCCATTAGCATTAAAGCCTATTCACACAGCAAGAGGCTGGGTGCCAGAGATGGATAAAGTCTAACTCTGCTGTTTTCTGTTGGCAGAAAAAAAAAGCTGGCCTGTGTGGTTTGGTCTGTTGAGCGGCACAACACAGAGGTAAGCATTAGGGGCTTGAGCTAGGTCTGGGTTTACATGAGTTGTATTAGTTTAAACAGGACCAAGGACCATTTTAGCTTCCTGACACACACACACACACACACTACGGACAATTTTCCAGAGAAGCCAATCAACCTACCATGCATGTCTTTGGACCGGGGGAGGAAACCGGAGTACACGGAGGAAACCCCCAAGGCACGGGGAGAACATGCAAACTCCACTCAAACAAGGTGGAGGCGGGAATCGAACCCCCAACCCTGAAGGTATGAGGCGAACGTGCTAACCACTAAGCCACTGTGCCCCCCTGAACACAAATCATAAGCATTCAAACACTATAAACGCTGCATGAGATACTACCATAGAAACAAACAACATATATGAATGAGCGCATTAACCCTGGTGTAATTTTATGTTTGGGATCCCTTAGAGCCCACAGTCTTTACTCTATGCGGTTCAGTTATGCGATTTCTCGCTATATAAATTTATACCCAATTTCTCTTTGCCGTTTTTTTGCTTTTATTGTGTTTGCATTTGTGTCACTGGGGGTTTGGTCTTTATCACTGTATACAGTATGTAACGGTTATCACAAACCACGAGGCACTCAAGATGTCAATAATGTGTCGTACCAGCTCGAGCTCTCTTTACTACGAGCTCTTGCTTTAGTCCCTTCAATCCCTGTTACAGAGCTCATAAACTTTTATCTGTTCTTTAAAGCTCCAGGCCAAGAGGGTCACAAAAAGTCTGCAAAGATTTTATTTTCCCTTGTTGAAGAGACCCGATTTAACCTATAAGGGTCTTGGCGATTTGTCAAGGAGTTACATCGAGTGACGTACGATACTTAATTCAGTTTCCTCATGCAATCTGACACCCTCTGAACAGACAAACAAATTTGCATTTTGAAAAGAATATCACAAATCTTTGCATGGTAGAAGAAAGTAGAGAAGTTAGTGTTCCACCCAGGATTAATGTAACACCAGGGGCAGTTTCTTATATTAATGGATGTATTGAAATGACATTGATTAAACATTGTGTGAATAAATGTAGCTTTACATAAAAAGCAGCAGAAAATGTGTGTGTGTGTGTGTGTGTGTGTGTGTGTGTGTGTGTGTGTGTGTGTGTGTGTGTGTGTGTGTGTGTGTTTGACATCATTGATAGACAGCTTAAGAAACGGTTTTTGTGTCTTGGATGTGAAACAAAACAAGCTTCCCACCTTAGACCTTGTCCTGTTATTGGACCTCTATGCCTCCATGTTCATCTTGTTAGCAACAATCCAACCAACTAACTCTGATGTGACTTACTTGCATATTAACCTCAGTATTTTGAGTCAGATTTAACAATATTTGTCTGTATAACAATTGATCTACAGCAAAAAAAATATACAAAATAAGCAGTGCTACTTTATTTATAGTTCATGCTGGCAGTCACCTTGTTTTTCTCAGTCAAGAGCAGAGAGAAGAGAGGATCGTCCCAAGAAGACAAGATGAGTGAGGAGCTTTTTTGTTTTGTTTTAGTTGAATGCCACATATCTTCTAAACTTCTCGATCGATATTACCCTCTCTCTCTCTCTCTCTCTCTCTCTCTCTCTCTCTCTCTCGTCAGTAAAGAGACCCTGCTCTTTTGCTGCGTGACGCATCCCGACATCATGCTCCAAGATTACACACAGAATAGCATTGCAGGATGTATTCAAAAATAGCACTGCCTTTGCATCGCTGCATACTGTATCTGTGGCATGCCTTGTTTTAATATAGTAAAATGTTAAAGGTCACTTGCATTGCAGTGGTCATATATATCACATAATCACCATATAGCATGTACTGCGTCATAAGGTGCTGATCGCTTGTCGATGTGCATCATAACATAAATGTACAGCCTACACTCCATGATACGATGTACACAGGTAAGTTTGATTTAAATGTTGTGTGCTAAGCTCTGTGTGTGTATCTTTGGCAGGGAGGCTAACTGTAATAGTGACACACGCTCACCAGGATCAACAACAATATCTGCTTATTTAGAAGGGAAAAAAAAATGTCCCATTTTGTATATTAAGGCACAGTGAAATTCTTTTCTTCACACATCCCAGCTTGTTAGAAGGCAAGGGTCAGAGCAGAGGGTCAGCTGCGATATAGCAAGGGTTAAGGGCCTTGCTCAAGGGCCCAAGGGTGGCAGATTGGTGATGTAGGGGCTTGAACTTTTGACCTTCTTCTCAGTAACCCAGAGCCTTAACCACTGAGCCACCGCTGCCCAAAAAATGTCACTGTACCCAATAAGTGAGAGGTTGTATAGGACATCAAAATAATCCAGGAACATCTAGGAATCGTTTAGATTGATGCTTTAACAAAATTGAATGTTGTTGAAACCATGGCGCTACATCACGCACAAAAAAAATGCACGGCTTCCTGTCCGATCGTATCTATTCACCCCTTCACCTCTCCGGCACACTATGAATGGTAGATTTTTGAGCGGAAACTGAGAGGGAAACATAATCACACTTTACACGCTGCACTGAGCGGCTCTGATCGAGAACATTCCTCCAGCACAGCAAAATAAACAGCAGCCCATCACACAACTATACTGCACCACACACACACACAAACACACACTTCACAAAATCCAAAACTCACGAAACCGGCTCTGTTAGGTTTCTGCTACACTCCCACACACAAACATACACACACACATATACATACATATATATATACACATACAGTACACACACAGGCTAAATGGCTCAATCACTCAGGGCTGCACTGACAAACACATGCCTGTGCTCTAAACAGTGCTTGCCATTACAAATACGCTCTGCGTGCCATTTTTTCCTCTAGTTCTCAATCATTCCTGACTAGCAATTTCTTCATCAGTGAAGTAAAAATATTCCCATTCACAGACTTTTCTCTGAAGTGTTAACCAGTAACACTGATCACATGACCTCCACCTGAAGATCAGAGTCAGACCGCTTATCTCTGTCCTCTGAGCAAACACACACACACACACACACAATGCCCAAAATACCAAGTCTTCAAACATTCACACGATAACCCATTGGCCCTTGGACCACCTCAGCCGAACGCAATTTGGATTGAGTTACGAGTCGGAGACTGTGCTAAAATCACGTACAAAATCCGTCTAAAAAAAGAAGGCAAATCAAAAGCAGCGCTGAACAAAAGAAGCCTATTTAAAGGCAGTGACTTCATGAGAAACAGCTCGGGCCTGAATGAAACTCAGACCCCGACTTTATAGAAGCATTTGTTTCTATTTAGTTCCTCTTAGTTGTAAAGGGCCAAGACTGCAGTGTTTCCTCAGGCTCTATGGAGGCTTCTGAGTCTATTACCCTGAGTTACACTGATTAATGCACTCATCAGTGTATTAATACCACCACGAGTACATGCAGGCAGTGCACATGCAGTCTCTAAATGTTTCTGTCTTTTTTTCCCCCCTTTTTTCCAGGCTTCAGTTCAATGTCAACTAAAAGTTCTGGAAAACAGAGGAGACTAAATGAAATCCACATGCTTTCTTTCAAAACAGAAAGTGACAGACAGAAAAGCAGAGTGTTCAGATACCTGCATCGCCATTTTTCGTGTACTAACGGAAATCCGTACACGAGCACGGACGAGAGAGTTCGTTTGAACCACATGATGGGTGCAAGTGTCTGTTACCTATCACAAAAAAAAACTTGGAGGTAGGAGGAGATAGTGGAGGTTGTAAATTGGTGTCATCATTTCTTATCACTTGTGTTCAGGGTACATATTTACACCAGTAAGAACAGAGGAGCTTTACAGGGTGATAAAGGCTATGATATAAAGCTTGTAGAGATCTTGCAGTGTTCTTGATGGGAAGATTCGTTGACAATAATACTGAAGACCGCTGCACCGTATTGTCCAGTACTAATTGACTGTTAGCTCCACCTACATGTCCATGTTTGGTACAGGTCATTAGAGCAACTCAGCTACTGGGTTACTCTTTGTGTCATGTGGTGATGGAAGTGAAGATAAAACATTTGTTATTGCACCATACAGTACTGTGCTGCCAGGTGAGAAAGCACTGACACTCCTCTGTCTGTTCTTCACACTTGTCCTGAACAGACCTAGGAAATCATTAAAGGGAACGACAAGAGCCACAGAGAAAAAAGCTAAAATGGTCACTGTGCCATATACCACACACACACACACACACACACACACTCCTCTGCAGGAGTGATTCCTCTGCTGACATATGCCAATGTCTAGAGAAAAGAGTATGGCACACAAGAACAGCTGCAGTAACACACACACACACACACACGCACACACACACACACACACACACACAGCAAACTCTATGCTGAGTCTTCAGTTAAGCCACATGAAATTTTTGCTGCTACCTGCACCAAGGACATAGAAGCCAATGTGAACGCATGGCCCCACACACACACACACACACACACACACACACACACACACACACACACACACACACACACACACACACACACACACACACACACACACACACACACACACACACACACACACACCTCCCCCTTAGACCCCATTTACCCATAAGGTAAAGTCATTAACAGCTCAGCACAGCTCAGCTCAACCCCCCAAATTACAGCAGCGTTAAACCCCCGACTCACCATGCTGTGAGAAATGTGTCCTTCCTAAACTTTGTCTCTCTTGCTTCATTGTCCTGCTAATCCTGTAGTTCCAATACTTGACTGCATGTGTGTTTTTATGTATGTGTGGTGTGTGTATGTGCACACACACACCAGATCTCTACACGGCAGGTCTCCGACACACTGACACACTCCACACACTGCAGCAACTTTCACAAGGTAAAGGCCGCCCACTCTGAATCCTGGCCCTCCCACTTGTCTCTGCCTGTCAGTCATTCACTACGGACCGCCCACGAGGAGAAAAACCTGCATGTGTGGTGCTTCTGCTCCAGGAAACCCGAGAGGGGCAAATTAAACTGGAAACTACTGTAAATGAGAAGGGAGGTGTTTAAATGAAGGGTTATGAAAACAGCCTTCAGATATAAAATGATAGGACTTCAGAAGAATAAACATAAACTGAAAAAGGCTCTGAGTGATGACAAAAAGAACATCTGTTCCTTTTACATCTACAAGAGCAGATGTCATTCAAATCCTCTCTTAACCAAGCCCAAACTAGTTTTCTAAAAGCATCCGAAAACAGGTCATCTTGCAACCAAATCTGTGAGGGGAAAATGTTCTTGGACGACTAATTGCATTTACGTAGTTTGGTGTTTGTTAAAGTAATTTAAAACAAAGTCTCTCATAACATCTACAATACTTTGGAATAAGCTAATTTGGGAAGGGTGATGGTGACATCGAAAGATGTCAAAGACCTCCAGAACTTTGGACAAATCATATTCATGACTAAAGAATGACACGGTACAGGCTAGGCTAGTCAGCTAGTTAACCTAGCTATTGTTAGTCCTTTCTTTTCACTGCTCCAGTTATATTTATCAGGGATATATATTTATTGGGAATACCCAAGGATATATTCGATATGGCACAGGTTTGACACCTTTCCTGATGTTAGCTATTTTCTTTGAAGAACAAAATAGTTTTTATTGCATGCTATGTTTTGAGGTTTAAATATCATGTATCTCAGAATACGACTGCATTCAACCTTGCAATGCGAGACACAGCTAGTACGGTTAGCTTGTGCTGCTAATCCTTAACAGCTCATCCTCTTCAATCAAAATTACACATGCCAATCATTGCCTTGTGTAAGTTTATGTATGAGGAAGAGGGCAGATTGCAATATCCTGAGTGTGTTCATCTGTGTGACAGCCGAAGGTTTGTGGCAGGTTCTGCAGAGAAGCTTGGAAAAAGCCTACTAGCACTTTTCCTTGCAATACATTATAGCAGTGTATGTGAGGAAACCGAATCTGTTTTAAAGGCAAGGGAGGGGTAATGCCAAATACTGTTGGGGTTTAGTTAAACAATTAGCGTAGGGTGAATACAGACACTCCAGAATCCAACTACACTGGTTATTATTACATTGCCCCAGATGCACATGTTAAAGTAATCCCACTTAAAACAACTCTGCCACAGAAAGCATTAGAGAAGCACCTTCCCTAATTACTCAGGGGAAAGATATTTGAGCTGTATAAATGGCAAAAATCATTCTGTAAGAAAAGGTTGAACACTGAAATAACCCAAAATGGCTTCTGAGATGTGAAGACTGAAACATAACAAAGTAATAACTGAATTAACAATAGAAGTTTGCTTCCTGAGGACCGTTTCCTTGGTGTCTACATCTCACATGACACCATGGTGAGGAAGGCCTGACAGGGCCTTTGGCATCTCAGATGCCTGAAGAACTTCAGAACTCCTTCAAAGGAGCTGAGGACTTCTAAATCTGCACCATAGACAGGGAACATCACAACCTGGTTTGGGAATAACACCAAGCAGGACAGACAAGCTTTCCGATGCAGTCCATCTACAGCAAGTGCTGCTGGACCAAGGCCAGGAAGATAGTGAAGGACCTCAGCCATCCAAACAATGTACTTTTTTTTCTGTTGCGCTCAGGGAAGCTCTTCCGCTCCATAAAAGTTAATACAAAGAGAATGATTAGGAGCTTCTTCCAGCAGACCATGAGGGCCCTCAACCAGTTGGACACCAATAACTCTTCCTCAGTACTGTTTTGTAACTTACTGCTACCATTTAAAGGACATCCAGGATCGTCCAATCTGCACAAATGATGTCTTGCCTTCATCTACATCCTCAGTTCCGCGTTAAACGTCACGTCTGCATGCTGTTCTAAAGAGTTCATTACTCTCCAATTGCATCTGATATGAGTTGAAGAATGAAGCATGATGGGTAAACTCAAGCAGGGCTGCATTTTCTGTGTGCAACGTGGCTGAGAGCCTCATGACAGATCCAGATCGTTTAGCAACTGTTTAGAGCCAGAGGGTGAAAAAACAAACAGTATAATCTAACGATAACAATCCCGACTGAAACGAGCAAGACGGCACAGCCAACAAGAATGCTTTAATATTTTTGTCAGCTTTGTTATTACAATCACATGAAGCACGATTCCTTGATCCCTATCCATGCCATATGCATAATTTTTCAAAAATTAGATCCGGCTTTCACCAAAACGGCGTACTCAATCTCTGCCATGATTTGGGATGTCAGAGGTTTGGGAGGTGTGA
The DNA here is from genome assembly GCF_022655615.1 of Tachysurus fulvidraco. Taxonomy (NCBI): domain Eukaryota; kingdom Metazoa; phylum Chordata; class Actinopteri; order Siluriformes; family Bagridae; genus Tachysurus; species Tachysurus fulvidraco. The sequence continues at coordinate 5,594,736 of NC_062518.1, forward strand.
GTTTCAGCATGTACACTTTTCTTCAGGCCTCAGGATCTTGAAGGCTGAAATCTGATTAACCAGCTACACTTCTATACACACAAAAAATATTTTGAGATTTTCAGAACAAGATATAATCACTGTGTTGTCGAAAAAAGTCAGGAAACTCATGTCTATAAAAGGTTTAAGACAGTGAGAAGTAGAAGAAATAAAAAAAATCTTGGCAAGTGATAATGTCTTGAAGGTTATGAAGCTTCTATTAGCAGATCGTTTTGATTCTTTCTAGAAATAAACACATGAAATTATCAAAATGTTTGGCCATTAGACCAAGAACATGTAAGGTATATAGTGTGAAAATACATGTAGATAATTTTTAAGATCTTGTTTCTGGTAATCTTTTATTTCGAAAAAGAAAAATATTTTAACTAGCGGTCATGTAATCTTGCAAATTCTACTAAATAAGATATGAAAGGAAAGCATTTTCAGTGACATTCAGACAATTTAAATGAATTCATTATTGCAGTCCGAGTTTTTTTTTTTTTTTACAACAGCCACAGTGCACCATTTTCTTTTTTTTGCTGGTTTGGTTTGCATAAATGAAATGCCCTTTTGTGCTCGTCGCTGGGCTACAGGAAAATGTCTGTTGAGCGTCTGCTGTCTATCACATTGCCTCTTTCTGTGAAAGTAGCAGTTCTTGGTGATGTTTATAGGCAAAACATACCAGACTATCTAGTAACTGCTAGAAGCCTGGTTTACCAGAGCAGGGTAGATAACCTGAGCCTGGGCCGTTGTAACGGCAAAATATCCATGATGGTAGCTAGCTAACTCTATCTAACTCGGACCGATGAGCACTACTGGCAGCAATAATAAACTCTGTGGAGAAGTTTGGCAAATCTCTGTTGACTCCTGGAGCCTTCCAGGGATCCTAGACATTGATAAATACATATACAGCAGCAGAGATACCAAAGAGTTAAAGACAAAAACAGAATACAAAAAAAATCCACTTATGTCTGAAGTGTTTCTTAATATCTTGAGTCTTTAAACTGTTACCTTATCTGGCACTTGCTAGCTGTGAAGCATGATTTACACTAAAAGCTACCGAGCTCTTCCATCTGTAAACGCACATTGTTGCAGGGAAAACAGCCATGACCAGGGCAGGAAACTCACTGAATTCATTTGTGTCTCCAGCTATTGTGACAGAAAAGTGGAAAGATTTGCCATGAGGCAACTCGCGGCGCTGCTATTGTTCTCGTAGCTCAACAGATGACATGTTATATTATCCAGTATTTCGGCTTGACTGCCAACAGGAGGAAAGAAGAAATCTTGTGTGCGTTAGCATTTCTTTTTGTCTTTGTGTATACACTGTCGACACTAATCTACAGGGCTATACGGGTCCATATCAAAGCACCTGAAGGAAGAGAAGAGTTATTCATGCCTGATCTTTCTCAAGCTGAAGTGGGCATTGCTAACCAACACTCAGAAAAACTGGATATTAAACCCGAAATAACTGCCCTGTTAAAAAGGTGTTTGGAGAGAAGCTATATCTGTTGTGGTCACCAAGTAGAATACCGCAGAGTTACTTACGAGACTTAACACCTTAAAGTCTCAGTACAATCTGACTCAGTGTTCATTCTGTATCATGTGTGCTCAGAAAACCACAGCAGAAAAAGTCATGACTACAAACAGTACCACACAACCTCGTGACTCACCTGAAGTGTGACAACTCTGCAAGGCAACCAAAGAAAAGGGGGAGACATTACAGTCGTATGCAAAAGTTTAGGAACCCCTGACAATTTCCATGATTTTCATTTATAAATATTTGGGTGTTTGGATCAGCAATTTTATTTCAATCTATCAAATAACTGAAGGACGCAGTAATATTTCAGTAGTGAAAATGAAGTTTATTGGATTAGTCAAGTCAAGTCAAGTCAAGAAGCTTTTATTGTCATTTCAACCATATATAGCTGTTGCAGTACACGGTGAAACGAGACAACATTTCTCCAGGATCAAGGTGCTACATAAAACAAAGACAGGGCTAAGGACATGTAAGTAGTCTTAGCCACATAAAGTGCAACTGTGCAACCTGGTGCAAACAGTGCAGGACAAGACAAACAAGACAGTGCAGGACAAAAGACAGCACAGGACAAAAAACAGTGCAGACATAAAGTTACAAGACAATACAAAAGGTACAAAAAATGTAATACACAAAAGACAATAAACAGTAACAGAAACAGCGCCGACCGGATTAACAGAAAATGTGCAATAAGCACCAAAACGAAATTAGACAGGTGCATAAATTTGGGCACACCAACAGAAAAATCACATCAATATTTAGTATTTAGTTATTTCTCCTTTAGCAGAAAAAACAGCCTTTAGATGCCTCCTATGGCCTGTAATGAGTGTCTGGATTCTGTATGAATGAATTTTGGACCATTCCTTCTTACAAAACATATCCAGTTCAGTTAGGTTTGATGGTTGCCGGGCATGGACAGCCCGCTTCCAATCACCCCACAGATGTTCAATGATATTCAGGTCTGGGGACTGGGATGGCCAATCCAGAACATTGTACCTGTTTCTCTGTATAAATGCCAGAGTAGATTTTGAGCAGTGTTTTGGGTCATTGTCTTGTTGAAATAGCCAGCCCCGGCATAACTTCAACTTTGTGATTGATTCCTCAACATTATTCTCAAGAATCTACTGATATTGAGTGGAATCCATGTGACCCTCAACTTTAACCAGATTCCCAGAACCGACACTGGCCACACAGCCCCACAGCATGATAGAGCCTATACCAAATTTTACTGTGAGTAGCAAGTGTTTTTCTTGGAATGCTGTGTTCTTTTGCCGCCATGCATAACGCCCCTTGTTATGACCAAATAACTCAATCTTTGTTTCATCACTCCACGGCACCTTATTCCAAAATGAAGCTGGCTTGTCCAAATGTGCGTTTGCATATCTCAAGCGACTCCGTTTGTGGCGTGTGTGCAGAAAAGTCTTCTTTAGCATCACGATCCTATACAGCTTCACCTTGTGCAAAGTGCACTGAATTGTTGAACGATGCACAGTGACACCATCTGCAGCAAGCTGATGTTGTAGGACTTTGGAGGTGGTCTGTGGGCTGTTTTTGACCGTTCTCACCATCCTTTGCATGGCCTGCCACTTCTGGCCTTAACAAGAACTGTGCCTGTGGTCTTCCAGTTCCTCACTGTGTTCCTCACAGTTCACACTGACAGCAATAACTTTTTGTATTCTATCCCTAAACCATAATGCTGAGAAATCTTTGTTTTCAGGTCATTTGAGAGTTGTTTTGAGGCCTCCATGTTGCCACTCTTTAGAGAAGAGTCAAAGAGAACAACAACTTGCAATTGGCCACCTTAAATACCTTTTCTCATGATTGGATGCACATGTCTATGAAGTTCAAGGCTTCATGAGCCACCAAACCAATTGTGTGTTCCAATTAATCAGTGCAAAGTAGTTACAGGTATTAAAATCAACAAAATGGAAAGGGTCCCCAAATTTATGCACCTGTCTAATTTCTTTCTGATGCATATTCCCCCTTTGCTGTTAATCCTATAAACCTCATTTCACTACTGAAATATTACTGCGTCCTTCAGTTATTTGACAGATCAAAATGAAATTGCTGATCCAAGCACCCAAATATTTATAAATGAAAATCATGGAAATTGTCAGGGGTTCCTAAACTTTTACATACGACTGTATGCAAATGACAGAAAGCTGAGAGTGAATTTTAAAATGACTCAAACTGTAGTGAGAAGAACAAAAAATGGTCAAAAACTAAAAGGTTTGGATTGAACATTATATTCCAAATGACTGAACAAACCAGAGGTAGTTCGGATAAGCGGTAGAAAATGAATGAAAGAATGAATGAATGATTGAACAAAAAATAACCAAACTGTATGAACTAACTGATCATGCCAGTGACATATTACACATTTATCAAGGATAAATGATATCCAAATATCTATCAGTGGATGTTTGCAAAAGATAGAAGACGACAGATCATTATTTCCTCAGGTGTTGGCGTTGCTGGATTCATTTTGACATTGTTAAGTTACACTGCGCCTGTGGCAGTTCAATCAAATTCAGTTTTACTTGTATAGCACTTTTTAACAATGGACAGTGTCACAATGCAGCTTAACACAAACAGAAAATCCGGATATAAATTTTAAATGTATCTCTAATGTGCAAGCCAGAGGCAATGTTAGCACAGAAAACTACCTGAGAAAATTTAAAGGAACCAGACTCAAGTGGGAACGCGTCTTCATCTGGGGGACACCGGATGGTGTGATTATAAATAATTTCCCTTCTATAACTGTGTACTGTTTAGTGAAAAAGTGTTTAAACTGGCACTTATGAGCTTAGGAGCAACTTATAAGTAGGTGACTCACCACTATGATTAAAGGTTTATTCTAAATAGCAGTTATTTTTGTCAATGACACTACAAAAGTACTGTATTGTCAGTAATTCAGACTCCATAACATCTGTGGATAGGAAAGGACAGCGTGGCTTTTACACATAGGGTAAGATAGGACTTCCATATTTATTTGTGAGTGAGAATCATAACCTCTAGTAATTATTTTCATCAGAGAACCATGCCACGCTGACAGCGTATGACTTAATGTCAAATTTGTTCCTGGAAGAGTATTGGGTGATAAAGCATACCTCCAAACTGTCCCATAATGGACATAAAGAGTTCAGATTATCATCTAAAGAGTTTCCAGATGGAGACCTATTTTTGCTTTCAGAAACCAAAGGGGCAGAAGATGATGTCCGTGGGGTCAGACAGAGATCATAATCAGGTCCAGGCTTCAAGCACTGACCTCTGCCTGGTCTCAGACATGTGAATATTAAGATCATGAGCACAAAGACACACTTATTTCTAAACCCTAAGGCAAACCGTCCTTCCTGCATATATCTGTGGCAAATCACACGGATGGTGAAGAACCGTCCCACAGCGCACTCTGTAGTCTGCAGGAAGAGTACGTTGCTTCTGCCCTGCACAGTTCCCAGAACGAGCGTCATAACGCTGCGCAAGGCTTCCAAACTAGTGCAACAGCCTGAACTAGTCTAGCAGCTGACAAACAACTGTTTTCTAATTTTAATAATTAAAATGACAGAAAAAATACTGGAGCTGGATAGTAAGTAAATTGGTCACAGCTTATTTATATATAATCATTTCATTTGTTCATTTGCGAATGTGAATAGTTTCTATAGTAGTATTATTATGAATGGTATTAATTTTGGGACAACCTGTGTATGTGCTTGTGTGTGTGTGTGTGTGTGTGTGTGTGTGTGTGTGTGTGTGTAAATGCTCTACATCAGAGAGCCTGATTTTTAACCCTAAATTGGGGTCAAAATCAAATCTTGTTACACAAGCTGCTTAAAAAGGTCATGAGGGGGCACAGCTAATCAAAAGCATGACAGGCCTGCCTTCTAATGTAATACAGAGAGAAGTAGAGAGAATGTAGAGAGAAAAAGCTTCAAAACAAACAGGGCTGACCTCTGATCAGACACAAAGAGAGAGTGGTTTATCCAGACATGCTCTAGTGTAAACACTACCATATGCTCCTGTAATAATTGCGCTTATTCAAGCCTGTGTCTGATGCACACAGCTGTTATTAGCAACCTGAGGCTCTGTTTAGACCAGTATATGACAGGGCTATCTGTAATTTATAAAACGTATATAGCCCTGGGCTAAGGTAGTCATTAAGTAAACACATACATGTAAATAGACACACGCACAGAAATGTGACAGAAAAGTGATTTTCTTTTGTTCTTAAAAATAAACTATGTCTACGATGATTGACTTGATGTACAATGGCAATAAATTAGATGTAAGCCTCAAACCATGTCCTTATCCACACACACCTGAGACCTGCACCGACATGATAGGGGAATGATGAGTATGGGGGGCTTATTGGATGTTGTTGTTTTCAAGCATTTGATGATGAAGCTCTGTCACTGTTTCATACCTACACAAATCCCTTTCTTGCACACAATGATGGAGCTGTGTGACAGACAGCGTCTCATATCTGATGCCGAAATTCCTGGCGTTCAGACGAAAACACAGGCCTGAGACAGAACTACAATTACAACTACAGATTGAAGGACAAAGAGGGGAAAATTGCCACATGCTCAAGCATGTACAGAAAATCTGCAGTGACAGGATGTGATTTACAAAACAAATTTACAACACGAGATGTACACCCAAAACCTGTAAGTCATATAGGGCTAATATAATACACCGACTCTGCCACAAGATTCCACATAAATTATTATGCAAATGAAACCTGGTCTTTGTTCTCGGAAATAAAAGAGATTTCTATGCCAGTGTTTCTTGTGAGCCTGGAGACAAGATTTTCAGAAAGTTATTAACAGGATGTCAGGCACTTATTACCACATTGGGCACAGGATTAGCTTTAAAACCCAATAGAAGACAATCATAAAGTGGATGCGAAGGACACGTTCTGATCTTTAGTCCAAACTTCTGCAAATGTGCAAAACACATGTCTCAAATAAGCTCTTTAAAAGCTGTATTAATAACTTCAGTTCACTTCAAACTTTAAATAACAATGCCGACTTCTGGCTCATCCTCTATCACAAAAGTACTATATAAAGCCCCACGGCTGAACGGATGCTCACGGATCCAACAAATCTGGAGGAATTCCCACTGCTAAAATCGTTAGTGCTGTGAAGCGGTTAGTCAAAGCAGCCGACACTATTGACTGTAGCTCAAACAATAACTAATGACGTCTGCCAACCCTCCCTTTCTGATCCCCACTAAACACAGATATAAAAAAGTGCTGTCAGAGTTGGATTCTACCATCACATGAAGAGTGGGTTACAGCAAAAGGGTCACAGAGGGACTATGTTATTAAAGATAATTAATCTGCTCTGTACAGCGTCAGAGGTGAGACACTAGGATTAAAACAGTAGGAGGAAAAAAAAATAAAAAGTGTTTAATACTTCTGTAAGAAAAGCAGCCACTTTAAAAAGAAAAAGGTTCAATCTAGAACCTGAACTGGTTATTTGATGCAACACTGAGACATTCTCTAAAGGATCTGAGTGTTTCCTGGTCAGATAAGGTTCCACGTTCCTTCCTGTAAACCTTTGAAGAAGAGATCAGTGAAGAACCCATGAGAAGAAAATGAGTGAGAAGGGAAATATTAGGCAAACATACTGAATTGACAATTCCTATAACTTCTCTAAAGACTTAGTGGAGTTATTACATTTCTGTTTAATTCACCTTTGAACTCCGTTAACATAAAACAACGATCGTATTCTGCTCTTCGGTGTGTTCGTGAATTTTGAAGTTTGGAATAATATTTATAATAATACAGAACACTGCATTAATTTTGGGGCAGCACGGTTAAAGTGAGCGTGACAAGCGTGAGAGCTCCAGCGTCACTGGTTCAAATCGAAGATTGGATTACTGTCTGTGTGGAGTTTGGCAAGTTCTCCAAGTTCTCTCCGGGCTCTCTGGTTTCCTCCACCTAAAAACCTGTCAGGAGGTGAACTGTATGTCATAGTCCCTTGTAATGGCCTGGCAATAAAACCATGGAGTATTTCTACCTCACACTCAGTGAAGAGGCTTAGTGAAGAGGAATGAAAGAAACAGTGTAAGTTTGATGTAGCCAAAGGCCAAAGTTGGCCAAAGCCAAATAATATGATTTGTTTATTTTTTTTAAAAACCTTCGATGGTGTTGACCTCAATGAAATTTCAGGCTTTGATTGGAGTTACAGCACTCGATAGCTACTAGTACGTGCTATACCAAAGCAGTACATAGCTGAAAATGCCACAAATATTTTCCAGTCAGTGTCTATATACAGTATATATACAGTATATATATTCAATACTACAAACTACAAAATACTTCAAAACTACAATTCTGTCTGTTAACTAAAGACTTTCAATTAATGTTGTCACTGTGTATACACACCTGTAATCTGAATACACATCAAATAAAACACTTCAAATGAAGTTGTTAAGAATAGTCGGTAGTCCGTCAGATGTGCATTATTAAAAAGGTAAATTGAGCGATTAAATACATTGTCTTGCTTGTGGTTTCATTATAGATCCTACACACTAGAGTAAATAGAGTGTTTTCTGTATGGTGAATAAACGCAGATGTTCTTCAGCACATGCTCTATTATTAGACAGAGCCACATGAGCAGAGACTGTTTACAGAGCATGACTGAAAACATTCACATAGAGCTACTGATGGAGCGTTTCACTATGATTAATCACGTGCAACCTAAATTGAACGGCTTTAAGTGGCCCTGCGTGATTCCTGATGAAATAGACGTCTCGGGTTGAGTTTTGGCTTCGTTAAAGTCCACAAAGGAAAACTAATAACATTAAAAATTGGTAAGATTATTAGACACAAAGTTTGTCTGTTGACAGCAACACAGTGGATAAAAATCTTCATAAACAAACTTAAAGTTTTCAAGAAATACGGCAAATACAGCCATCGTTCATTCATTCACTCATCCATCCATAGAGTTGTTGTTGGTTTCTTCTCATTAAAACATTTTTTTTGCATTGACTCATTGAGCCTCAGGTGCATCGTTAATCACTGTGTACGTCTGTACTCATTGTTCACAGTGAATAAGCAGGAATAGTGGCACTCTGTTTTCTGTAAAATGTGTTAAAAAACAGTGTTTAGATTTTAATTTGGTTTGGGTTTTGGCTATCAAATAAGTTCCACAATAAAATCTGAGCAAAACAAAAAAACAAACAAACTAAAAACATATATTGTTACAGAATGCAGCACAGCAAAACCCATCATGTACATAATGCAACTAACACACGCACACTGCATGAATCTTTAGGACTAAATGAGGTGCCAGCATACAGGATTAAAAACAAAAATACACAATCATTAACCTCTGATCTCTATTTCCAAACTGACAAACATTTGGGAAATGATTTTCAGGCTTTTACAAGGACCTCACTCTGTCTTTCATAAATGTCTAATAAAAAAAAGCTCGATTGGCAGCCGACATGAGTGTGTATACATGTTTCGTGGTTTTAGTGGGATTGTAATGGAGGCCTAATCTTTATTTCTAACAGAGTGCATCAGAAGACCTTATAAAAAGTAAAACCACACAGAAACCACTCGAGCTTAATGCGTTTGATGGCATCAGCAGAACAAAGTCGGACACACAACAAAGATCTGCCATACATGTCAGTTCTGATATACTAAACAATAGACCTGTGGTTTACTGATAACGTGTACAGACTGTGAACTCCTGTCAGAGGTCATGTTTAGGAGAGATAGAGGTAGAGATATAAATAGAGCTAGACTCACCTACAGTTAGTTGCATGAGAGGGAAGATTAACAGAACACAATGTGTATTCAAGCTCGAGGGAATGCTGCTAGGCAAGGGCGTTGTTACTGCCTCGGTTTTACATCTAGACTACATGACTCTGCCAGTAGTTTTAATCAGAATTTTAATGAAATTATTACTTTTTTTTTTATAATCACAGAGATACTGTAGCTTTTCCATACATCATAGTTTAAATGAAATTTAGGACTGACAAAACTCTTGTTGATATTGTCTGTAACACAACTTGTGCGTAGATGTTAGTCACTGTCCTGCATTCAATATGGCTCTCTGGTTCACGTCACAGCACTGGATATGCAGGTTTCCCTGAATCACCAGCAGTGTGTAAAAGCTGACTGTGTTGTGCTTGCGTGAGCCCATGTTCTCAACAACTAATCACTGATAACCTGGCACTGATCACCATTGTTTCACAATGGCCAATCACGGATCACTATTGTTTCACAATAACCAATCACAGATCACTATTGTTTCACTATAACCAATCACAGATCACTATTGTTTCACAATAACCAATCACAGATCACTATTGTTTCACAATGGCCAATCACGGATCACTATTGTTTCACAATGACCAATCACAGATCACTATTGTAACAATAGTGATCTGTGATAGGTCATTGTGAAACTATAGTGTTCCGTGATTGGTCATTGTGAAACAATAGTATTGTTTCACAATGAGTGAAAACACTATTGTTTCACAATGACCAATCACGGAACACTAGATTTTCACAATAACCAATCACGGAACACTATTGTTTCACAATAACCGATCACTGATCACTTTTGTTTCACATTAACCATTCACTGATCACTATTGTTTTGCAATAACCAATCACAGATCATCACTATTGTTTCACAATAACCAATCACGGAACACTTTAGTTTCACAATAACCAATCACGGAATACTATTGTTTCACAATAACCAATCACGGAACACTATTGATTCACAACAACTAATCACTGATCACCGCTGTTCCCAAATACCAATCACTGTTCACCGTTGTTTCCAACAACCAATCAGAGGATCATCATTGTTTCAGATTTTCCCAAAGACAAATTATTGATCACTATTATGTCACAATAACCAGTAAAGGATTGCCATTGTTCCCCCAACAGGCAGTCGCTATATATTTTAAATACTGAAGGCACATATTCTATTCTTTTTAAAAGAACCATCCTTCTTCATGTAACACATTTTGATATGCAAATAATCATGATTAAGATGCAAACTAGTTTATGGAGTCATCTGGCAATTTCTACCCACTTTCTGAGCTTGCACCGGCAAAAGAGTGTGACCTCACAAGAAGTTAACATCTGAATAAAGCTCTTCAGTGATGATCATTTGTACCATTTGTAAATATGTGGTTTCATTGTGTAGCTAGGCTCTGAAAGGAAAGGCTAAATAGAAGTGAATATAATCTAGTCAAATATAAACTGACATATGACAAAACAAATCAAAACAGAGCCAGGGATACTGTTAACACTTTGCATCTATTTTGTTTTCGATCAATATGATCTGACTAAACGCTAATGTTAAATGACTGGCTGTCTCACACAAGGTAAACTGGAACTACACTTCTGATTGTACTGCAAGGCAAACATATAACTGCTCTGGTACACTACACACAAAACATACGTGAGAGTAAAACAAAAAGAGATGTTGCTAGAGAGAAGCTGCAGGAAGAAAAGAGAGACTGTGACAGTCCGAGGAATTAAGGAAGATGAAAGACGGAGAAAGATCCTCATCCTTGATTGAGTGTAAAATACTTTCAAAAACTGTCACGCAGAATCTTTCACTCTTCTAGCTTCAACTTTACTAATAAATACGTCACAATAACAGCAACACAGTAATTAAATCCAGGCATTCCTCCTAAATTAAAAGAAATACATACTACATTTAAGGATGTAATTTGTTCCAGAGCAATATGTAAATAAATCTGTTTCAGGTTTAACAGTGAAAACATGCATGAATTCTGTTTGAGGTTGTGTAAAACACTGTTTACAGGAAATGACCAGATTAGTTATTACTATAGGCCAAAGGAAACTTCAGATTTTTACTTTTAGAATACATCTGATTAGTGCATCCTTTCAGAAAAAGCACTACGACTTCCTTTACTGAAACCAAGAGGCCCAAACCTGTTCCAGTGCCACAATGCGAAAAGCAAGTTCCATGTAGACATGGTATTCTATGTACTGTATTGTGCTCCATGAAGACATGGTATACTATGTATTGTGCTCCATGAAGACATGGTATACTATGTATTGTGCTCCATGAAGACATGGTATACTATGTATTGTGCTCCATGAAGACATGGCATTCTATGTATTGTGCTCCATGAAGACATGGTATTCTATGTATTGTGCTCCATGAAGACATGGCATTCTATGTATTGTGCTCCATGAAGACATGTCCTTAAACTCAGTTAACACCTTTAGGATGAACTGGAACACTGACTGCATCCCAGACCTCCTCACCTGACATCAGAGCCTGACCTCACTAATGCCTCTGTAGCTGAATGACCAAAAATCACCACAGAAACGTTTTAATTTCTAGTTAAATGTCTCCCTTAAGGAGTGGATGTTATTAAAAGAGGTAAAGGTGGAATAAATCTAGTCTGGAATGATCAGATGATCATGGTAAGGTGTCAAAAACTTGACTTTTAGTGGCTAGACCTGGATTTTTCATTCAACATGTTTTGAATTTCCAAAGTGTTGCCAAAATCCAGTATTCTTTCCCTTGCTATCAATACTGTAATACATTATGTCACTCTGTGCTATCACCAGTAACACGTCTGAAACCAGTCCTAATGGTAAGGTTAATTATAGTGTGGGGATGATAATTGAGCCATTTTTGTAAGCCAAAATATGGAAATGCTAATAAATCAGAGAAAAAATATTGTCCAGAGCATTCACCGGCAGTCACTGCATGGTTAAAAATATTAGGAATAAACACAGACACTAGCCATATTTAAACAATATCTTATAGTTGTGGTGCAACATATAATGCTGAAATGCCAATCGAACACTTTTCGACCTAGTCAGTTTCCACGGAAACCAAAAACAGCAACCTGTTACATAAGCTGATTAGATTAGATCAAAATGGGAAAACATGGCACTGTTTAAATCAGCGGATAAATTGAGACAAAAAGTGTGGGATGAAAAAAAGACACGTTCCATAGGATTGTTCTGAAAAATGAGGATTTTAACCTCGACTTGAGGCAACATCTGCTTCAGAATGGTTGGGTCAACACTGGAACATTTCCCACCACATCGAGTGAAGATACAGCAGAGTAAGAGAAGCAAAAGGAGCAGGAGAAAGGAACGGACAGGAGATCCTGCAGGGGAAGTGAAAGACAGCAAGCTGTACTAATATGTTATTCTGTATGGAGGAGCAGTAATATCCTGTGCCTCAGTATCGTCTCCCTCCTTCTTCTTGCTCTGCAGTGGGCCTGGGCTTTTATCATATTCCTCTAATAAAGAGTTAATCGGGGAGTTAGTGTGGAAAACACAGACACACAAACTGAAAAGAACAATGTTTCCCACACTCTGGGTGCCTCATGTGGTCTGGATCAGAGGCCATATCTCTAAATCCAGCTGTAAACCTTGATAAATCTCCAGGACCAAAACCTCTAGCTTACACCTCCACACACACAAATACAACTATATTATGTATCTACACTCACTAGTACTGTACCATAGACAACTTTCCTAATAACTATTGTCTTCTTTTTTTTAATTAAAACCAAACAATCCATGTTAATATACAAAACGTCGTGTTCTTTTAGTCATTATTTAGTCATTTAGACTTTTAGTCATTCATCATAGAGTTTTTGACTAAATGACCATCACCATTTGAGGCAGGAAATGGAGGTCGAATAAATTCGCATGATTAATTTTTGCATCTTTTACGAAGAATGTTAAGTATCACAATTTTTTTTCCTTGTAAGACTTGAAAACAAAGGCACCAATTAACCTTGGAATCTCAAGCAAAATCCTGTTTGTGACGTAGCTCTAAATTCTGAACATCTTGCAGATCTGCCAGTTTAATTAAGTCATTTAAAAAGTCACAGCACAACCAATGTTACAAACTGTTCTGCAAGTAGCTTGCAATGGCATCTTTCCACCAAAGAGGGCGACCTTGCATCCAGCAGCAAACCTGAATGCAATCTCAAATTGTAACACAGGATTTTTAAATGCTCGTGTTTGACTTTTTCACCCTGCCAAGTGCAAATGGACGGTCCAAAAAAAAAAAAAAAAAGCCTAAATCAGACAGAAAGACAGAGGAGGAGACAGAAAGAAACAAAAACAAAATAACAGGGAGGGAGGTGTGAAATCAAGTGTGGCAGTCAGTTGAAAGCAATGATAAGATTTATTCTTTTCCACTGTCAAGGACAAAAGCTCAGTAGGCATTCATTTCAACCCATTATTTTAACAACCGAACCACTCTGCTGTTCTCCTCTGTCTGACATCTTCTCACTGGCCTCTGACCGTCGATATTTTAGTTGCCGTAGCATGGTAGAGAATATAATGGCACGGTTATCTGTCAAGAAAACATCAGCTAGTTACGTCTGTTCTCATTACAAAATTCATCTCCAAATGCAGACAAAAAAAACACTACAAGTGCACGAAAAGCACTTTAAGAGCTTCATGTGGCACTGAAACATTATTATGAGGGGGGAAATGACATGGATTTCTGCTTACTTCATTAACCATGAGCCACGATAATAAACAGGGAACAGAAGAATTGAACATGCACTGCCAGCAAGTATCACTTTACCTACAACCGCATAGTACATTTTGTGAAAAAGGTGCACGTGCGCGCACACACACACACACACACACACACACACACACACACACACACACACACACACACACACACAGAGAGAGAGAGAGAGAGTGTGTGAGTGAGTGAGTGAGTTACACTACTGACTGCTGACAGAGTGTTTTGCTTAGGCATGGAGAGATATGATTAAGAGCTGTAAGAGGACAGAGTGAATTCCACAAACAGGTGGAGTGAAAGAGAGAAACACGCACAAACAAGAACCTACCCTGAGTAGATCCCACTGCAGCCACAAAAGTCTACGACTTTCAGCAAACTCTTCTCTCCAAAACCATGAACAAATCCCAGGAACAGAACAGCACTTGCAGTAAATGCACACACTTTCCTCCACAGTCAGCAACACAGTTCTACACAGAATCTACACACACACACACACACACACACACACACACACACTCTTCTAACTTCACACTGGGAATGTCAGTGAGTCTGTTAGGTCATCCTGAACAAGTTCCTCCCCCTTCTCTCTAACCAACTACCCTGCCAAATCTCTCTCGCTCTCCAAATGCGAGGGCAAATTCGCCCCTGCTCTCCTCCCACTGGCCTGTCGGATCATGAGAGCACTGTACTCAGATCAGACCCTCTTTTTTTTACACACAAACAGATACACATTCGTGCCCCATCAAAAAAGACACTAGAATCCACCGGTGTATTTCAAAATCTGATAAGTAATGTGTATTAGACAAATTCTGATGAATATTTACAGCCTAATAAAAACAAATAAAGATTAGGCCCTTCCTGATGGTCCTGTGGTTAGAAAGTAAAAGATTTAGATGACAAAAATACCTGATTCTTGTGGAAGATTTCTTGTGGAAGTGCTCATGTAGTGACTATTGCCTCATAAGCACTAAAATAAAAAAAATATGATATCATTTGTCAGCTATTTGGTCCGGAGATGAGAGCAGCAGAACGTGACTGCCGAGTTAGTTCTTCAACAGGACGACGACATAGGATGAAGCTCACTTTGAAGAATGTTTCTGTTTAAGCGAGCCCATTTGTAGCAATTGTCTTTTATCCCAGGCCTATTGTTAGAGGATCTTCATCATATAATCTGACTTGAAGAACACGTTTCCTTGGGATCATCTTGTATAGTGTGACAGGTAATAATCTTACTTAAACAGTGCTGTGAAACCAGTTTAAGTCTTATAGTAGCTTAAAGTCACATTGCCATGAACTGAATGTCATGTCTATAGCATGTCTTAAAAGAATAAACAAATGACAAAGACGAGGAAGAGTGTGCTTACTCCGAGATGCCAGCTCTGATATTTCAATGTTGACCTCACCTGCATCAATTCTTCTACTTTCCGTATTTTATTGAAAGAGATGGCATGGTGGCTCATATTACCAGTTCACAGCTCAAGTTTTATCCTGATTTTTATGTTCTTTCTGGGTTCGTGTGTACAGACTTTGAGAAATAGATATAATTATTCCATTTCATTTTAACAAGGACTTTAAGAAGAATTATAGTAGTGAGGTATTTCTTATAAACTGTGGCATTAAATCCGGTAGCAACACTCCTCCAACATGTATTCGTTCAAGAGAGTGTATTAAATCAACACAGTAAATATATCCTGATGGCTCCTCCTGTTTAATCCTCTGAAACGCGTGCATGTTCGAGGTACTCAGCAGCTGCTGGCTGCGGTGTTGACAGTTGGCCTGTATGAATGAATGAGGGGGGTCCGAAGCAGCACGATCGAGGTCTGCTTTTCTCCTTATATTAGCACCGACATAATCACTCGCTCAGTATGCTGCTATTCTCATTAGGTGAAATGCGAAGATTTAGTGCTGACAGAGTAAGGCTTCCTGTCTGTCTCTCTATAGAGCAGAGCAAACACTCCATACAGTATTAGTTACAAGTCCACGGGCTCTTACGACCTCATATAAAATAGTCGCTGTGCCTGTGTTATAGCAACGTAGAGATAAGGAGAATAAATGTTTAAAAAACAGCTGTAAAAGTTGGGTAAAGTTTGGATGATAAAAAGAATATCAATAACCTGATACGGATTCATCGTAGTGGTAGTGTTCAAATACAACGTGAGGAAATTGTGCTAAAAAAGAACCAACATTTTGAAGTTATCATCATGGCATGGCACAACAACCTAAACCTGTCTGGCTTATTGGTTCAGTCAGAGCTCATGAGTGCCGTGATAGCAGAGAATTAACTTCATAATAATTATCATTTATTTGAACTGATTTTTCTCTTAGCCGCTATGCTAAAAACTGAATTAATCTGTTATTAGGAGCAGCCAGGTTTTTTTTCCTTTTCTTTTTTTTTGTATACACAATTTCAACAGATCATCTATTTCATTAATAGCTGAATCCTGTTACTTTATTTCTTCAGCAGTAGCACAATGTTCTTTGCTGTTCTTCAGTGCAAATGAAATGATTCTGTACCCGATAGTGTGAATTAACCATAAATAAATACATAAAGTAGAAATAAAATCTTTATGGAAATATTTTTTTGCTAAATTTTTTTTTTTTTTTGGAGCAACAATGGATGTTTAATCAATATTAGTAATGGAGATCCAAATAAAGAATTATTGGTGCAGAAGCTGGGGCAGTATTTATTGTCAGATACTCATAATTTCAATTGAACACCTCAGTGAGCACCATCTGATTAAAATATTATTGATAAATTGACCTTCCTATAATGTGGACATGATACATAATCATTACAGAATTATCTACTTGATTCAGAGGCATTGCCATACAATAAGCAAATGTCATGATAAGCAAAGTCATAAGATCCAAGAAGTTTTTACTGTGTCTATGATTTAGATTTCTCTATTATACATATTTATATCCTGGATCTACAGCAGTAAAACCACTGCATGAAACTGTCATACATCTCATGTTACTTATAATACTTGACAGCGTGGATTATAATAGCTGTCTTTACGCTGATCCGGACAAGCTGCAACCGTACTGCTTTGCTAACACAAGTTTTCCCCAAACTGTCACACATCGTGTCAAAATGTACCTCTAACTAGCAACTGCCGTTTAACAAACCTAAGCCAATTAACGCACGCAGACGCCAACTTCAACAAAACTTCTGTTACAGTCAGAACTAGTCAGTCCCTAGAGCATGGAGACCCTTTAACCTCCTAACACTGGCCTTGACAACACACACAATGAGGTGTCTCCTTAGGGACAGCCAATCAGTGACAGCCACAGAAAAAAAAAAACAACACACTCCTGGATCATTAATGTAGATGAATATTACCGCATTTTTTATTGGAGTATCTGTTATTCGGTGCTGAATAATAATTAATAATAAATGATTCCTTGTCAGAAATGCTTGGTGTTGTAGTGCTGCATCTAGTTTAGTGAAGTTTACACAATCTATCTGTTCTTGAGTGTATGTTTACTCACCGGATGCAGGAAGGGGCTTGTCATTGAATCCTCGCACGCAGTTTCCTCAATGTATCTGAATAACAATGCAAACAGAAGATAAACAGAGTATAAACACCAAAAGGCGACACACGGTAATAACGATTTTAATGAAAACCGACCTGTCTGAAGGACCAGTAGAGATACTATAGCAAAAGAAGGAAAAGAAAACAAATCCCCAAATTAGTTTTGGCAACCAGTTTTTCCTCAAGGCTGGAACAACTACACCGCCATTAAATCCCTTCACCGCTGTGTTGAATTCAGTATTAAATGATTAATGAACTTTGCTCAACAAAAGGTTCACAAAAACAGAGGTGCAACTGGTATATTATTCCAAATTCAACACAAACTGACTGATGGGGTGAAAGCAGCCTGCCCTTTAAAGACACATCTCATTCCAAGATGATCAAGAATATTAATCAACTTCACAGACATTTCCAAGTTTGCATGAAGCGCACTGACGGTTTTATAAATGGATTGTAAAAGCTGGCAGGGGAACGTAACCACAGGTATGATAACCATGAGGGAGTTCTATTAACTGTCCAAAATGTG
Organism: Tachysurus fulvidraco; assembly: GCF_022655615.1. NCBI lineage: Eukaryota > Metazoa > Chordata > Actinopteri > Siluriformes > Bagridae > Tachysurus > Tachysurus fulvidraco. The sequence goes on from NC_062518.1 coordinate 5,612,871, forward strand.
GAAAATTTTAATTCGTTTAAGTTTTTTTTTTTTGGCTTGGAAGTCGAAATCAGGCAAGACTGCATTTAAAATATCCAGTCTCACCAAATGTGAGAACGCGACCAGCAGGCACCTAAAAAGCGGTTTTAAGTGAAATGTTAAGACCCCTGGGGTATCACTTTTTTTCATAGATATCTAATAAATGCACATTATTATAAGGAAGTATAGTCCCTTGTGTGTGTTTGTGTGTTTCAAAGAACTGAATTAATAACTCCTTGACCTCTCCTATGATGTTTTTGCCCATCAGTTATTATATATAATATAATATATATATATATAACCTCGGGGCCAAGAGTTTTTTTTTTAACTGTTTATGTACACTATGTGGCCAAAAGTATGCGGGCACCTGACCATGCTGGTTAAACATCCCATTATGTTTATTACATTTCTTCCCCCTTTGCTGTTTTAATAAGCTCCAATCTTCTGAGAAGGCTTCACACACTTGGCCACTACATTTTGGAGCATGGCTGTGCACAGGGTATGTGTTCTTTCAGCCACAAGGGCATTATTGAGGTCAGGCACTAATGTAGGGTGAAGAGGTCTGGGGTGCAATCAGCATTCCTGTTCATCCAATAGGTATGCAGAGGGGTTGAGGTCAGACCTTGGACTAGGTCTCCACTGGGATGGAACTTTTGCCCCTTTTCCACCAAGGCAGTTTGAGTGCTGGTTCAGAGCCAGAGCCTAATTTAAAATCAGTTCTTTCTTTATCGACACCCGAACCAGGAAAAGTGGTTCTTAAGTTACACCAAAACGTTTGGATGCCAACGTAGGTTCGCAAAGCGAACGTTTGGATGCCAATGTAGGTTCGCAAAGCCACGAGCATTAACAGTAAAGCAACATTTGCTGCTGCTGCGCTAACGTTGCTGTATAACGTTGTATACAGTGATGTAATACTTGGCCCTGTGATGGCGCTCAAGCCGATGAAAAGGCAAACCGGTTCTTAGAAGGCTCACCAGTGGAACCAAATTTGAGCTAGCACCAGCACTAGCTCTGAACCAGCACCCGGTTCTTTCTGGTGGAAAGGGGGCATTAAATGCCAAAGACCCAGATTTCCATAAAATGTTATTTGCCTTACTTGAAATAACTCTGCAACACATTCAACATTCACCAGACACTCGGAGCACACAGACTTTTTTTGGGGCTCGTTATACTACGCAGTGCATGTCCATAATCTGAACATCCCATGGGCTACATATCAGGCTCCATCCCACTGCAGCAGTGCATACCAAGATTAGATGTGTATTTAAATCTGTTTCCTTACTGAAATCATCTGTAGTGAGATGCACAAGCTTAGCACTTCTCATTAAAAGAAGACCAGTAATTGGCTCTTGCAGTAATTCGAAAATGTGATAACTTTTGAAGTACTTTTTAATGTATGTGCAACCAATTTTAATCAAGATCAATTAAATAAATCCTATCATGTGGATTGTGCACTTTTTTTTACAATTCGAAATTCTTGGTGTTGTTGCACAATATCGAGTAATGTCTTGCCACCAGCATGCACACACACGCACATACAGCGTTCCCAGGTGAAAATCCGAACTGGTAATTATCTAAACAGAGGAGCCAGGCACATGGGGCAGTGTTTTTATAATGCACACGGTACTGACAAGTGTAATAGCAGGGTGTTTTCCTTCACAAATATTTTTATTTCCCACAGTCATAAAAACAAAGTTCTCACTAAGACATGACTGACACCACCCATGCTAATCCTTAGAGACATGAAGTCTCAGCTCAATTAGGGGTGAGCGTAAACAGACAAGATTACAAAAAGGGATGTTTCACAGATCACCGGCAAAGAAATAAGAGGTGTTCTTTCAATTTATAAATAAATAGATAGATAGATAGATAGATAGATAGATAGATAGATAGATAGATAGATAGATAGATAGATAGATAAATAAATAAATAAATAAATAAATAAATAGTATGCACTTACTAATAATTCATTATAGTCTAAACTGGGGTGCTCAACATATGAAGATCCGGCTACCTTAAAGGTTAAGGTTACAATCACATTAACGATTATATTAGTTACCTAATTATGCTTAATCATTTCTGATTAGATCGTCTCATAAATCAGACACATCAGGTTGAAGTGGTTATATGTTTTTGAAACGGTGATCATTTGAGTGGAATCATTCCACAATGACAATATTTTCACATACTGTAGTATTTTTCAAGCGTGCCGTCCGATCTGCTGAAATCTGCATCCAGACCACAATTCACCAGATGAATCTCTCTATTAGGTCCTACAAACCCATGACCAATTAATTGGTTGCATAATAATCATCATTATAATCCCATTACTGCCACAATTGTGGGAAAGTGTGAAATGTAAATATTCCTGTTGTCAGTCTGCAGGAAAATACGCATAGATCAACTCGCTGCACACTGACAACATAAATTATCCAGTAAAAATGAGGACAGCTTTTCCATCAAACCAATATGAAAGAGGAGAATGTGAAAAGAGGCGTACAATTATACCCTAAAGAACATGCTTATTCGTGGAGGACTGGAAAATATCACACATACGTGCTTGTTGAAAATGTAATATCTGTAATATTCAGTCCCCATTTCTGTTTTAATAACCTCTACAAGGGTTTTGCAATAGGTGTTGGAGTGTGGCTGCAAGATTTGAGCTCATTCATGATTGAGAGTGTTATGGAGATCAGACTCTTAGTGAGTCTGGGTGAGGAGGTCTGGGTTCCAGTTCATCCCAGAAGTGTTCAGTAGGGTTGAGGTCAGGGCTCTGACCTCAAAGCTTTGGTATAAATACAAAGCTTTTGTTTTGGTCACAAACAGAAAGAAACAAATTCACAGTAAGGCTATAATCTATAATGCAGTTCGACTAGCTTGGACATTCCTGTGAAATGTGGTCATTTAAATCTCGCTATATTTTCGCATCGGTTCAGGTTGGTCGTAGCTGTTTTCTGACCGACTACAATGCAAGTCGCCTGATATAGTGCATGGATGCAGCCTGAGACCAAGGTATGTGCACTTAAGGCTGCACTGATTTAGACTGCTCTCAGAAGAAGTGCTTGTCTCTAAAGCTATATTCAGAATGTGGTTAATTAGTACTGCAGTGCAAAGGTGAAGCAGAGCACCAGGAAAAGGCTAAAATGAGCAAACCCTGAACAGCTGGAGATCATACTGAACATTCAGCGAATTCATCATGACCATTTTCCAAAAAAAAAAAAAAAAGCCATGGTTCAACAGTGCATTATGAAAAAGAAAAACAAAACAGAGATCATGCTGTTATGGAAAAACAATCCACGATAGCTTTTGTTGTGAAACCACTATACGTTAACATTAAATGCATTTGGCAGATTCCATTACAGTCAATCACATTTTATACATTGAAGGTTAAGGGCCTTGCTAAGGGGCCCAGCAGTGTATGCTTGGTGGACCTCAGATTTAAACTCACAACCTTTTGATCTGTAGTCCAAACCTTAACCACTAAGCTAGCACATCCACATACATAAATCACAGTTACTGTAAACACCCAAACATGGTTATTTTCCCTCCTGTAACAGCACATAAGTATAATATATTGTCAGAGCAGCTGTTTAATTAATCAACACTTTCTGACCAATCAGACTTGAGAATTCTGAGTACTGTTGAATACGATATATGGTTCATAATATATTATACATATATTATTATCATCATGTATGTATTCTCATGAATGTATTCCCTAGTGGCCCAGTGGCAAGACCCTGGGTCACATTTCCAACCCAGTGGAAATTTTTTCCAGTTGTGGAATTTACTTACATTGTAGCTTCAAGCAGGTGGTCTCTCAATACCCTTCTTTTTTTCCTTCCTCTCTCTCTGTAAGAAATAAGTAATCAAATTATTTTTATTAAATAAAATAAAATCTTAAATAACACCACATAAGCCTTATATAATGGAGCATCCATTACACACATCCCTCTGAATGAGCTGTTAAAGGAATACATAAAAGAATACATATATGCATATATACACACACACACATACACATCGTTAAATGTATAAACAAGCTTCCAAAACAGTACTAAAAACATGTCCTCAGAAATTCTGTTCATTTCGTTACATAACGGATGTACCTGAGGGCAAATGTGTAGAATGACACACACTTTAACAGGGTCATAACATGCATTAGCATTAGCCTTTGGGAAAGCTCATCAGTCAGTCAAGATAACAGAGGAATGCTATCAAGACCTAACTTACTTCAGGCTTACAACATTCAACTGGAGTCACTCAGACCAAGTACCGGAATTTGGTACCAAAGGTTACCAACGTCCTGATGAATCTGAACACTTTAACCCTGAAGAAATGCCTGTCACTATCAGATTCAGCACATCGGCGTTTCTTAAAATATTTTTCTGTGTTATATTAAATGCATAAATGCATGCAAGTTCTTTCACACTTTTGCACTGTATTTTTTAAAACTTTATAAATGACACAATACTGCTTCTTTTCCAATAATGGATAATGAAATCCTCCAAACAGCTGGAACCAAAATCCTTGTGTGTGTCAACACACTTGGCCAATAAATCTGATTCTGATTCCATAAATGTTGAATAAATGTCTACTAACAAAAAAAAAATCAATACGTTGTTAGACATATTTTAGAAAATGTTTATTATTAATCTTATGATTATATGTAGCATCCGGCATACAGGTCCCTTATATAAGCTGTTACTATAAAAAAAAAAAAACAGAACAATTTAATTTTAACACTCATCGTCACTCATGTTCAATCATGTTTTACTGTCGAATCCTGTTGTTATATAAAAATAATGCACACCTTCTGACCAATCAGAATTAAGAATTTGACCACACTAAGGTACGAAAATGCATAATGCGTAATCACTGATGTGGTGAAGTTTTCTATACACAGATAATTATTTATCATTTATAGAAGGAGTCTCCAGTGGCAGTGGATTGTAACAGTTAGGAAAGGGGACTTTGTGTTTTCGTGCTGCTTTCTCAATGACATGAAAAGCTTTTTATTTTTTAACTCTAAATGATGGAGGGGGAAAAAAGGAGGACGGTGAGAGAACGACTGTTTATAGCTGCTGTAACGCAAGTGATAACCCAAACTAATTTGTCTCACAGAAGTTCCACAACTTTAAACATATCTCTAATATATCTAGTGGTTAAAATATGGTGTCATGCTTTAATAAATTAAAAGTTGGAACTGATTGCAAATTTCTGTGGTCTAATGGGAATAAAACACTTGATTGTTAGGGTAAATCAACACTCCACACTACTCAAGATTATTTTCCTATAATAACAAACCACAAGTGTTTTATTTCATACTTAGTATACCCTTAAATGAGTCTAAAACCATTAAAAAACATATAATATATAACAGTATAACTGTTAATAATTAAAAGCAACCGGAAACAGAAAGTCTGTAACGGTTTCTAATTGTTTTTAAAACGGGTGTGTTTTATAACACATCAACAAATTCATCCAGCAGATAAATTCTTTATTTTCCACTTTTATAAACCTCAACAATTACTCGTAAATCTATTTTAGATATTCTAAAGTTATTTTATTTCAAAGTGTTTCGGTTTAAAACACATTTATGTCGGAAAAACAGACCTGTATAGTCGGCTCTCTACCTGTTTAGCGGAAACTAGCAGTTAGGCTGTAAATTTAGCAAGGTTTTATGTGCAAAAAACAGAAAGAACTAAAGATATATTAAATACATTTCCTGAAATGATCTTACTTTGAAATGCGTCCTTTTGCAGAATTGATTAACAAAACAAAACAAAACAAGTAAGAGAGAAATATACTCTCACGTGATTGGTTCGTTTAAATTAATACTTCCAAATATGATTGGCTTACATCCTGTCAATTAGAAAAATCATGCTTGGATTATATTGTGTAGACACTTTACACAGTGAAAGTGGTTGCTTGGGAATTGATTGATTGATTTATTTTAAAAGAAATAATTATTTATTATAAAGATAACCAGGTGTTGTTGTTTTTTATATCCATTATTTCATCAGCAGCAGTTGAACCTGAATTTGAATAGATTTTTTGTTACTCGTTTGTTTTCAGATTTTTGTATACTCTTTATAATCAGGTAAGATAAATGTTCTTGATGGTCCAGCAAATGTAGGCTCATTGGTCTCCTGCCACCTCATTTCTGACCTCAAATAACATCACACTGAGTCTATATGCTTCAATAAAATGTTAATGTATATCTCACTCATTCATTGATTTTAACCACTTTAGGTCAGGGTTGTGGTGGAACCAGAGCTAGTCCAAGAAACACTAGAAATCAGTTCTATATGGTACCACAGCCCATTGCAAGGATATCTAGGTCATCTTCATTACATCAGACGATCGGTGTTGCACATCGTATTTAAACGGCCTTTAATTAATTATAAACTCAAGGAACAAATCAGAATTTATGCAAATGCACATTTTTCCAAAACTTAATTACAGTTCTTGTGATCTAGCTTATCTTTTGGTCCTACCCAAAAACCTTGACCTCCCACTGCAGCAGTTCAACATGCAAATCTAACATTTGTCCTCTAACTGGTTACCTCATGGTTGGCAGTGGACTTTGAGGACAAGAAAAGAAGCAAAATGGCACATTAGCACATAAATACAAAGAATTCTCTTTGAGGGGCAGTAAAGGAAAGCCCTACCTGCACCATAGGGACTGTGAGAGTTTTGATGGGAAACGATCACTTCATTATTCACTGGAGTCACCCTCACTGGGCCTCCTGGACCTCTGAAGTACAGGACAGAGCAGCTGAGCCCTACTTAATGATGTCAGGAGAAAGATGTAGGGAAAATAAAAACACGCAGTCACATACATGATATACAGCATATCACTATTTTTATTTTGTACTTTGCTTCTTTGTGAAATAAGCTACAAACTCTTGCTGTTAAATTATTAAAAAAACACACAGGACACCAGTATTAATGTAAGACCGCGTCTTCCTCTTTTATTAGCTTTATGCTTGGACATAACCCTGGTTTAACATTTGGCACATAAGACTCTTCGTCTAATTTCAACAGAACACCCAATGGGCAGATCATATGAAAACATTTTAAAATGTGCAATAAAACAGGTCCACATTACAGGTATATGTGAATTTAAAAGTGAAAAGGCTAACTATCTGACAAAAATGAGGAGGTTAAGTCTGACAGCACAACACCGAAATGCTCTTCAATGTTTGCCAGGCACGACAGATATCAAGGCCCCTTACACAGCACTATCCAGACCCCTTCTAAAGGCACGACATATTCTGAGAACACACTGATGTACACGACAGAACAGAAAAAAAATTAAATCATGAGATAGCAGCTTAAACATGAACATATCTGGGTTTTTACATGGCTTTTGATCTTGTGGTGCAAATCATACGCTTTGCATATAATACTAAAAAACTTTATTCAACAAGCATAAAGAGATAGTATCTCCAACACAGAGGTTTGATGTGCTATGAATCGTAGGTCTTTTTGGCTGTCCAAATTACTACCATTTCAAATAACTACATTTATGAATAAATATTTTAAACTCTGTTTATGTGCATCTGTATCACATACTGTCATTGTGATTACAATAAAATGTTCATATAAGACATATTAGACTTTATCTGAAAATTCTACACCGTAGATTTTCAGTGCCCGAATTACAGACAAAACACACAGCATGTGAAGAGACACAGTCATTGCTAAACACACATAAACATACAAGGTGGGTATATAGGAGATTTGTATTATTCTACATATAGACATGTTGGTCCTTGTGCATTTGACAATTTCACATGAGTCTTTAAAAAAAAAAAAGAATTCAAATAAAAACAGTATAGGTGGCATGAAGTAAGACTTATAGAAAGTGCTATGATGAGAGCTTTTAAAGAGCAAACTAGACTAGTGGTTCAATCCAGCAAACAGCACAGCTAGTCTGTGATAAGCAGCACAGGTCTTACAGTATATCCCCTCTCTACTATAAACTGCTGTTCTGCTGTTAAAGAGATCACACTGTGTTTATGATGTACATCTACAGCCACAGCGCCTATAAGCATGCAGTATAGAGTATATCCAGTTCACACGTGTGTGGGCCGCATTATTGAGCAGCCTAGCTTTGTGCCCCATCGAGAACCCAGTGACACGGAGCACCGGTTCCTTTCGCTCTCTGAGCAGAGCCAGGGAGAATGGACTGCTCTTTTCAGCCAAGAGTCATTCAAAAAAGTGGAATTTGGGCTCTTAACAGTGAGGCTTGGCTGGACTGAATGCCTCTTATTCTCTCGCTTTTGTTTTGCTTTAACTAATAAAGTTATACAGTTACGGCAATGCCAAATGGCAAACGGACATTCTTTCAGTTAGAAGTTGAAACAATTTTTTTTTTTGTTTTTCTGAGTTTGGGGTTGGCTTGTAAATGAAAGCCATGATTGACTGACACAACTGAGTCCTTTGCTCTGTGCTAATATCTTGAGATGCATTTGGATCACACAAAAAAGAAAAGAAAAGAAAACACGCAAAGTCAGCAAGATATTTCTTACAGTCCGATCTCTGGAATCGCAACTTACCTTCACCTCAATGCTGACTTTAAAAAAAAAAAAAAAAGGTGGAATGTATAATTATAAGAAATAAAGTCAGCATGAGGTTATTAGCCAGCAGCATGATTTAACAGAGGCCCCAAAAGCAGATCTATAAAGATCTAATGAAGGAACTCTTACTCCTAAACTCCTAAACTACAACTGTGTTGGTTTTCTGCTGTGTATTACGCTGTTTGATGGCGGTGTTGTTACCAGACTCCTCAGATAAACACATGGATTCCTCCTCTTCCCAGAAGGCAGTGCGGTAGAGGGTGGGAGAGAATGGGGCATTAGTCTCTTAGATAACATGAGAGGCTGCATTTCCTGTTGCTGCTGCGAGACAGCACTCTCATCCTCCTCGTCTTTGCCTCCAGGAAAGTGGAACTGGGCTGAAGTGGGAGGCCACATAGGTGCGGCGAGTCTGGAGAGGGTATTGACGTGAGGGTGCTTAGGTTCTTGAATGATCGGCGGCGAGCCTAGACTCTCCAGTGAGGAGATGCTCTGGTTCCAGGCCTCCTGCAGGTCTATAGGGATGATTTTTGTGGCCTCGCTAGACACACATGGAGGCAGATGGCAGTCTACATCATCCATCCATGGCAGCTTTTTCTCTTCACATGTGGGAGATGGAGGAGCAGCAGTCGGGCTCTGAACAGCTGAGTCTGCAGAGGAAAAAGAATAACAATACTCTACCCAAAATGTACCGCTCACAACATGACTATAGATACATCTAGGATTTGTTGCTTTACAACATCATACATTATCTGCATAAATTATATAATAATTTTCTCTTAATTTTCTAAAGAAAGGTAAGCTATATTTGCAGCATCATCTTGCTTTATACCACAGCAATGATCTAAAGTGTAGCCTGGAAAGTAGTTCTGGCTGTAAAATGACCAATACGTCAGTATCAATGTGGTCATTCTTATATGTGATTGTTACTAATAATAAAATTTACAAAAAAAAAGCTTTATTTTATTTATGAAAGGGAAGAGAGAGAGGGAGAGAGAGAGAGAGAGAGAGAGAGAGATCTGATCAGAAAATAGGCAGCTAAACATTAGTCAGAACAGAAAAAACTTCACAGATGTTTCACAACATTAAATCTATGAACAATTACAATATTTGAGGTGTCATATGTTAATAAATTGAAATTGAATTGAATGCTGACAGATCGCTGTGGTACAAGTGGAATAACACACTCCAGACTGTTTCTGTGGGGTAGCTTCATCACACTCCCCAGAGCGTGCATTGTTTTTGTATAACAGCACAGTCTGTCGTTTGTTATTCTGCATTTCTGACATTTCCTTCTCTACCTGATTTGGGTTGCACCTTTGGTGTTTCTGAACCCCTCTGGGCCACAAAGGTGATCCCAATATCCTCATCCTTCTCTGGCTCTGAGTGCTCTCCTTTGTCCTCCTCAGAGTCCAGAGGTACAACCACTGGGTCTGTAAATGGACACATATGTTTTCAAGGTTTTTTGGATGGTCACTAGCAAAAATATCATGTTGTGACAAATTATCATTATACATGATTAGTATCAAATATTCATTAGTGCCACTTTAAAAAAAAAGACATTTTGAATGATGCCTTTATCTATACAATAAGATTTATCCACAACAAGGAAATAAAATGACAACAATACTTTTATATATTATTAGAATCTAACATATTCGTGTCATATAAATAACTGTATCAACTGGTGTCAACAACCTTTGCTTGTTTTTGTCCAAAACCTCCTGTTTCTCTGCAGAATGATATCTCATCATATTGTCCAGCTTTACCCACACAAGGCCCCACTTCCTTCACAATGTATACTTATGTGTTCAGGTGTTTGGCGTTTAATTACAACTTCATGCTTATCCATAAGCTTTTTTCTACCATGTGCTTGGTAAAAACAGCAATAATGAAAATCCTCCACTGCACATACCAAACGTATGACATACTTTCTAAAAAAAGAAAAAAGACACTACCTTTGTCCTGCCAGCTGACATTTCTCCTGGGCTTTTCAATGGCATCTTGCTCCTTTGCATCTGAACCTTTGCGCTGTAACAGTATAAAGCGGTTCACTGACAGATCATTATTGCTAGCGATTTATATTTGTAACAGTCTGTGTAGTTAAATCTTTTTTTAAATTGAGATTAGCAGGCTTCACAATTTCAAGACGATCCTTAATGTGCTTGCTAAACAAATATAATGGCCCATATACAAAGTTGTGTATAAAATGTGTGGATTTGAATGCCAAAAATACATTTATACACAAAATAATTGTAATTAATTTGTAATTGAAAAATAACATACAGCTATATTTCTTGTTATCGGTTATACTTCTCTAGATACTCTAGGCTACTTTCTATAATTATTGATATTGTTTGCTCTCAGATCAGACTGATTTTTCAGGCTGTTAAAAATGTCACACTATTTTACACACACTCAAACCAGACGTGAGCTTGTTTCTAATGATATTATGAATATGACTAACGAATATATTATGAATATGACTAACGAATACAGAACCTGATGGTGGCGTTAGTGCATGCCTATATTACGATAAGATCATCAGATCAGATCATTATGGAAATGTACGACGTGAGCTGCCCTCGCTTTTTATTTTACACTCGCACACACCATGTGCAAAGCGTGACTAAAAAGTTTCAGCTGTGTGCCTTTGCTTTTGACCCTGCACGGGAGGAGCAGAAGCAGATGTCTGAAGCGATGCTAAGCACTTGCCTTTTTCTGGCTGCGGTCCTTCTTGTGTCGTTTGTACTGAGTGGATTTGAAGGACTCCAGACGGCTGCGCATGTTTCTCTGGAACACCTCCCGGTCCTGCCTCTCCTGATCGCCCACCATCATGAAGTGCCGACTGTAGTGAGAGTGGTACTGCAGGGCGATAGAGAGAAGTATTACAGTTGTTTCTCAGTGCAGAATTTCTATACATCTTAGATGAAAGAAAGGTTTTAATTCAACGAGACATGAAAAACATCTGTACTATAGAGACCTTGATAAATATCAAATATTGATTTCTATAGTTTAATAATAATTATGTACCATATTTGAATGTCCAATATTAAGTTGCTTAACGCTCTGTAATGTAGAAATATCTCTGAATCAATGCTCATCATTTATGGAACATTTTGTATTATTTCATTAAAAAGAAAAGAAAACAAAACAAAAATTAAGTCTTAAAAATATTATATATAACTCTTTTTTTTGTGGCTAAATCTCAAACTATTTATCATGAAATGCACTACATATAAACTAAAATAACGTTTCAGGGAAGATTGAAATGCCGGATGCCTGAAATCTCAGATAGCAACAAAGACTATATACTGTACATACTTACTATAAAGTTTAATAACCATAACAATTTCTATCTTTCTTTGTCTTTCATTCTCTAAAATGTTTATTGTACTGTAATCAGGCTTCTGCTTCTTGTACACTGGGTGAATCACATTCAGACTGGGACCACATACGATTTTACCATGTAACTCAGAATGAAAGGCAATTTAATTTGGGAATGTTTACTGCATTTCTGGCATTTTCTGGAGACATCATAGTAACTGAAACAAAATATTCAGGGGTTTTACTATATAAGTAATACTATAAAGAATAATAATAAAGTTACCTAATATAAAGAGGATTAATGTGTGTGTGTGTGTGTGTGTGTGTGTGTGTGTGTGTGTGTGTGTGTGTGTGTGTGTGAATGCGTGCATTTGTACCCGTCTCCTGGGTTTGTACAGATTCCCAGCCAGGACATGATGCGTTTCGGTTTCCTCCTCAACCTTTGCACCAGGGTTTGTGTCAATCACCTGAAGATCCAGACACACGCCACTACCATTCTCTCTCCTGTTAACACACACATGCACTGTTTTCTGTCTCATTCCACACAGCTGCAATACAGCATATAATAGTGTATCACTATTCAGCTCAGCTCTCACTTTCAGCTCTCACTTACAGGTAGTTAGTAACATTGGTCATCTCTGGAAAAGAAGTCCTACTGGCCATAGAGGGAAGCGAGAGTCTAGCAGTGGTCAAAACATTTCCACCCTGGCACAGGGAATGATAGAATAATCACACATTATAGCCATCATAGTTTATTCTGCATGTACAGACTTATACATTTTGTTAATGCACTTCATTTGTAAATCAGGCTTATCTGCCGGCTGTTTCTGAACTGGAATGGTCACTGAGATGGCAGTAATTCTGATATTATGATACCTGATTCTATACCTGCATCTATGCCCTACAACACCCACATATGGAATATGACCAGCTAATCCTTCATGACAGGACTAAAGCATTTTAATATGTTTTTGTGTCTCTGTCTTCTCTCAAATTTTAACAAAATTAACCATGATCAGAAACCTGGACGCTATGACACAATAATATCCAACAGGCAAATATCTAATAATACCACTGCAAGCATGTGAAATAATATCTCAAATTTAAACGTGAAGATTGTTGCATATGTGAATAAAGTGGTCTAAAAATATTGACATCTGGGTGGTCAGGAAAAGGGCTTTCGGTATACATTCCAACTGGGCTAATATTAGAGGGTTAACTCCAGTCAGGAAGCTGAGTGCTACGAAACTCAAGGCTGCAGGAAATGACATTTATAGACCACCTCACGCTTTAGTCAGCACAGCTTGTAGTGTGGTGTGTCAGTTTAGCTAGCGGGTTAGAATCGGTTTCAGGTAATCAGCAGAGCTTCTTCTGAATATAACTGCGTGTGTGAATTTAGAAAAATGTCTGCACAATGTATCATTAGTCGATGGAGACATAGAGTGAAAAGTAAAAGTCTACACACGGCTGTTAAAAGCATCTGATCTTTTTCCACATTCCAGATATAGCAACCGATAAATGAAATAAATAAATAAATAAATAAACGAACAAAAAATGTTTTGAAAAAATAAAAAACTTATACCCTCGTACCCTTATAATGGGGCTCGTGACTATGTTCAGAATGAATCACATTCAGATTCAACCGCCATTCCTCCAAAATAAGTTAATACAAGACAAAATGAAAACATTTTAATTCAGGGAGGATGCCAAGAGACTTAGAGCATTAAAGGAGCTGAAGGAATATCTGGCTGCAGGTGTACTAGTCACTCCCTGTATGTGACAACAATCTCTTCTTAACATGTACAGGCTGTGGGCTAAGGTGAAAAAGAATACCGACGCCTGCCCACATTTTGCCAAAAAAAAAAAAATGGAAACATGTGGCAAAAAAATCTGCCGAGACCAGCGTACACCTTTTTAGTCATAATTCCAAAATATATATTTGGCAAAAAAACAAAACAAATTATCATTGAAAAAATACCCATGATGAAGCAAGGTGGTGGTGGCATCATGCTACAGAGCTTCTAATTGTTCAGCTGGGACTAGGACACATCATGGATAACTCAATTTAACAAACTATGTTGGCACAAATCCCACAGGTCTGTTAGACAGCTGAAAAAGGTAGGAAAGTTTCACCTTCCAGCAAGATAACAACCCAAAGCATGAGTCAACAAAGAAACGACTTCAAAAGATAAAGAAGATCAAGGTTTTGGATTGGCTCAGACACAGCCCAGATCTCAATCCTGCTGAAAACTTGTGGAACGACTGGAGTTTCCCTCGCTATTTGATACGGGCATTTTTGCAATTGCGAGACGAATAAAAGTGCCAAATCATGCGTGTAGACTCTTAACCAACAAGCGTGCTGTATTACAAGCAGAAGGTGTTCTAAGTATTATACAAGGAGTTTTTCCCCTTGTATAGTTATTATGTTATGTCACAGATCAGAAAGCGTATTTTACTGTACATCAAATTTTTACAGGGTTGAGTAAATGTACTAATATCCAATAAAATCTGATGTCTTGCATTTTGTATGATATCAATCTCATTCATTTCTTGCCACATTTAAAATATATAAAACAAATTTAAGTCACATTTATACTAGACTACAGCTAGACATAGATATTTTTAACCTTCCATCATTTAAAGCAGGTTTATTGTATGAAGTTTTTTGGCTATATATTTACATAAGAGATTTTGAATAATCTACGCTTCCATTACATAGCTAAATAGCCTCCTAGCTTTAGTGAAAATGTAAAGACACTGACAAGTGACAACAAACAAGATTGATTGATTCAGTTTGGGAAATTGTGTATCTTCACCCAGCGTTAATGCCCAGAATGTTTATAAGGACAGGAAGAGCGAAAGAGAGAGAGAGAGAGAGAGAGAGAGAGAGAGAGAGAGAGAGAGACAGAGAGACAGAGAGAGACAGAGACAGAGAGAGAGAGAGAGAGAGAGAGAGAGAGAGAGAGGGGAAGAGAGAGAAACAACTCATTAAAGTGTCAAAGGGGAAACACCAGCCTGCCAATGTTTTAAATAAAACACAGACAGAGTAGTTTATTTTTAAAGAGATCACGTGTAATATCAGTATCAGGTGGAAGTGATAATGTAGACTTGCCTGTGCGAGTCATAGCTTTGGCTCTTCCATGTGATGAGTCTTTCCTCAGAGGACTAATACTAAATCTGAATACCAGCACTGACACTGATATCACCCTCCTGAGGCCTCTCTCTCTCTCTCTCTCTCTCTCTCTCTCTCTCTCTCTCTCTCTCTCTATGATGTCAGCATGGGTATCTCACAGTGCCCCTGTTTGGGTAGCAAACCCATGTGCTGAGCCAGGGGTGGCAAAGACACTTTGGCGTCAGTGTGCACAACAAAGGAGAGGATTATACTCTCATCTCTGGAGCCTCAGAGACAGAGATCACAGAGCTTGAGAGATTTCAGAGCCTTATTTTTACTTCTTCTTACTTATACATGACTCTCTAGAGCTTAGCATCTCAAGTCAACTCCAATTAGACATGGAAAAATCAGTCTGTTTTATCCTCTTTAAAGTCAGAGAGAGAGAGAGAGAGAGAGAGAGAGAGAGAGAGAGAGAGAGAGAGAGAGAGAGAGAGAGAGAGGGTAGAACAGAACAGAAGACAGCAAGCTTTACTGGACTGTTGCGCCACTTAGTGGTCATTAGTCACAACGCAGCAAAATGATCTGTAATTCTACACTACAATAATAACATAATGTCTCCTGTTTAACATAAACATTGCATAAACACCATCCCTGACTGATCACTAAAGGTAATAGAATATTTACCTGGTCAATAACACTGATAGCGTCTCTGATGTTGATTTTCTGGTACGCCTCCCACAGCTCGCTTTTATGGTACACGGATTTGCGCATCAACAGTTTACTCAGATAATTTTTGTCAAAATGTTCCCATCTGCAAAATAATGCAAACAAGGTCAAATTCTGTGTAACTCAATGAGGCAGAGTTCTTTGGAGAAATGCATCAGCGTTTTTTGTTCTTTGTAGCCCAAACATTATCAAACATATACGAAGCATAGAAAAGGAAATATTGAAACTTTGGCTAGAACAAAAGTCTAGGGGACATTGTTGGGCTAAAAACTTATAATGTAAAACTTAAACTAAAAACTTAAATATACTGTAAATGGCTGATGAAGTCTAGGGTATCAATAATAAACAGTTTGGAACATAAGAAAACAAAATGAGTTCTTCCTTTTCTAATGTTAGAGAACATTAGAAAAAATACATAGCTGCAGTTTTGGTAAGTCAAAATGTCTATTTTATTATAAGACTTTTTAAGAAGTGTAAATACAATCATCTATTTTAAATGTTCATTGAAAATGTAAAAACTGCTCCTGGACTTTTATTATAAGTACATAGAGACATCAGGGACACAAAATTGGACTCAAACGTTACTAACTAATTCAAGATTGTGTGTACATGACTTACGTAAGTGACTTATTTAACTTACAGTTAAATTATTATTTGATTTAAAAAGCACTGACTTGTCCCTCCAGTGATGGTAACCATTCAGACCAGCAATGTCTTCCACAGCAGCTAGAATGTGGTCAAAGGCCTGAAAGAAATACCAACAGACAGACAGGAAATCACAGTATTTAGAGAGTTCATCATAGCTGTCCCATCTGCCCTATAAAGCAAGATCTTCATGGCATTTCATTGTCTCTACATACTGGTTTTATTCAAACACTACGAGCTTTTACGTGCCAAAGCCTGTCAATTTGTGGTCATACATCCAAAAGAGCATAACAGGCCCAAGTCTGGGTGGGAAGGATCACATTGTCCTTCCCACCCAAAACCAGAAAGGTACAAGCTTACACATTCACAGCTGGGAGAGTGAATGTGTAAGCTCGTACCTTCCTTCCCAAGATATAGTTGTCATACATGGTGGCAGAACTGGCTAACGTGTGAAACTAGACAATGTTTTGTCTAATCTGTGAGAGGCTGTGGGTGTGGTGGGGTGGGCTGGGGGAATCAAACCGTTCAGACAACATCCTAGCATGTTAACTTAGTCAAGCAAACGCTTTTCTGCTTCAAATAAAAATACAGATAGACTCTCTTTTTGTCATGCAGTGATGCTGCATCTATGTTTAGCCGTGGTTTCAGCGTGCTCAGCAGGTTTCTTTAAGCCTGCATGCAGGAGGCTTAGTGACATTCATAGTGTGGACGATGGCGGGGCGGTGGAGTGCTGACCAAATCCCTCTCACCATTTCCTACACAGACAGACACTAGAGAAAGAAGATGTGGTTTCTTTTACACATCATGTGTGTTTGTATTAGTGTGTGTGTGTGTGTGTGTGTGTGTGTGTGTGTGTGTGTGTGTGTGTGTGTGTGTGTGTGTGTGTGTGTGAAGCTAAGTGCACAGCACACTGGCCAAAAGAAGCTTGTATGATTAATTCATTGCTTAGCGTAAGATCAGGATCGGCACTAAGCTGTAAGGCACACATTTCCACAGCAAGGTCAAAACTACTAGTAGTGAGATACAAAAAGAATGAACTGTAGACAGACAGACAGACAGACAGACAGACAGACAGACAGAAAGACAGACAGAAAGGGAAACAGGTAAAAAGGTAGATAAAAAGAAAGACAGACAGAAAAAGAGACAGACAAAAAGACAGGCAGTCAAGCAGATATACAGATAGACAAGAAAGACAGGCAGAAAGTTAAACAGGTAGACAGACAGACAGACAGACAGACAGACAGACAGACAGACAGACAGACAGATAAATAGACAGGCGGAAAAGCAGATACACAGATAGACAGACAGACACACAGGCAGACAAACAGACAGAAAGTCAGATGGACTGACAGCAGTTTAACATGCACTGACTCACACGCTCATGGATCTCTTCATTAATGGTAGGTTTTCTGTTAGTGCTGCGAGGAACCTTGAGCCATTTAACCAGAGGCTTGATGGTCAGACCCTGTGTGATGGAGTGCAAACAGTAACAGGAAAAACATTTCTCTGGTATCTTAGCTCTGGTGTCTGATCTAGTATCAACATTTTGTTCTAAATAATATACCAGGACTAAGTCAATATTTTCACTGACATTGGAACCGAACATTTTTGTAATTTCTGTCCAAAAAATGATACCACAAGTGCAAAAGGAAATAATGAAATGTAATAATTAAGGAATACAGTAAAACCATTAAGTGGCACACTATTATAGGAAACATATCAATGTCATGGTGGTGTGATGAAGTGACTGCTTCCACTCTGAGGCTGTTTATTTAACTATAATAGCATGTCAAAGTTTTTTATTCCACTTACATCCACAGTAATTTGACAGCATTTTTTTAAAATAATGAACAACACATGTATTTAAAAATGTCTTGTTGTGTAACATTTT
>NC_062518.1:5636174-5648674 GCF_022655615.1 Tachysurus fulvidraco
CTAGAGTTTATCTGAATTTTGTATGTATCATACAGCACTTGACTCTTCTTTGGCTCCTTTCCCATCCCTGACCTTGTCTTTTTCACTTTCACTGTATTTGCCCATTCATCTTCTTTTATCTGGTTCCCTTTCTCTGTCTCTATCTCCCTTTCTGGTATGAATCTCTATTTTTCCCATCAATCTTAAATTCTCTCTCAGTATAAAGTGAGCCATGACACATGCACAGACACATTTTTACTTTGAATCTTTATCATTCAGTTCTTTGTTTGAGTCTGTGTGAGTCTGTGTGTGTGTGTGTGTGTGTGTGTGTGTAAGAGAGAGAGAGAGAGAGAGAGAGAGAGAGAGAGAGAGAGAAAGAGAGAGAGAGAGAGAGCGAGAGAGAGAGAGAGCGAATCTGTACTTACGAGAGAATAGCTGAGAGGGAAAAGAGTTCAGCTGTGAGGTAAGCCAGATACACCAGCAGGAAGACGAACAGAGGCTCGATGATGCGTACCCTCTTGGTGAAACGAGTGATAAAGGCCAAGATAACAGCAAAAATCAGCCCCACCAGAGTCCCACCGATGCTGACTATGAGGAAGGAGGCTGAGAAAGTTACATAAGTTAGACACAGCGGAGAGAAACCCAGACCCACAACCCCTTTATTTTTCTGTTAATAATTTTTTTATTATATGAATATTAATGAATAAAATAAACAAAGGTCTCAATTCCATGTCAAAGCCGTCACAAACAGATTGGACACTGTGAAAGTCCTTGAAGAAAATATCAGCCTCTTTAACAGACGCTTGAGTGCATTAATGTAACGATATACAGTAATTATCATAAAGTGTATACGCTATAATTTATGATATTGATGGCAAAGCAGGGACTTTTTTTTACCTCACACTGAGCCAATAAAATTTGACATTAAAAAGGGGAATGTCCTGGTTTACTTGGATTATCTAAATTGAGATTTAAATAAAACTTCAGAGTAATCAAAACTCACCGACGCCTTTAAAGTAGTCTGCTGTTTGGACATTTCCTGGACCCACTTCAACAAAGGAGATATAAACCTTATACAACACCTACAAAACAGACAGAACATTAACTTAAATTATTTTAATTGAAATGTTAAGAAAACATAGAGTTATGTGGTTTAGTAAGGGATTAATATGCTAAACTGATATGGGATCAGATCTGACATACTTTCCATTTCGGTGCACAGATCTGAGGCTATGAATCGGACCGACAGAAAACTAATCTTGCATGTGAATATATACGACACGACCCTTTCTCAAAGCAGTCTTCCATCACGTCTCTAATTACTTGCATAACACGGCAACAGAAGCTTGCAGACAGATGGCTCGGTTACTGCAAGGATGTCAGAATCTAATCAGTATCAGGTACTGGCTGATACTTAGAGCTTGAAAAAGTGCACAAATTAAGATGGGTGCATGCCGAATTATGATATAACAGTGTATAATTAAGTTAAGGCATTTATACAGAGCAAACCTTTGGAGCAAATATTAACAATGCCTTGTCATTACAAAGCTGATGTTATAAATAGGAGGCTTGAAAAAACAAAACATTTGCTACTAGTAACAGAAAATGTTAGGATTGGAAAGTAAATAGACTGGACTGATGAATGATTGAATGGATGGATGGATGGATGGATGGAATTGGAATGAAAGGACAGAGACAGCAGCTTGGGGTAAGACCACAGACTTATCTGCAGTTCTCTCAGCATGTTTTCTGCAGCATAAGCTGTACATATATTCTTACAGAATCTACATTCCTGGCCGATCACTGAAGTAAAGCCACACTAGCAACCATTGAATTTCTTTTCAGGTCAGATGACTCGTAGCCAACAAAAACCACTTGCTGGAGATAAAGCCTCAATCCGAGGCTCAGTGGACCTGCACGTGAACCCATTAACGGCTCAACTGACTGAAATTCAGTACTATGAGTACTACATTCATGCCAGCCAGTCACTTTTACTGTCCTGATATTTAACTACTCTTTATATCCACAAGTGCATGTGTACTGTGAATAAATCCCTATAGTAAATATATTTCTCATACCTTTAATACAAAAAGTGTGTTATTTAGACCCTCTGCCTCATTCTAAATTGAATAGTGTGATCCCTTGTAGTCAAAAAGCTTAATCAACTCAATCCTAATTCCATAATCATGCAAATTCCGTAGTCATGCTCGATATTAGAAACCTAATCAGAGTACCATTCTCTCAGCAACTTTAATTTGGCTGCATATGGGTGTATGGAGTAATAATCCCATAATGCTCCATAATACAGCCAATAATGTGGAGGTTCTCATTGCTTAAAGCTATGTGGGAATCTACCAAGGAGGTCAAAGTTCTCTGACTGCATCTGCATTAACTTTATTAATCTTATAAGCGAAACAGCAGACTTAGCAACAACCACTGTTTGTGTGAGCAGAAATAATGAGAGCTCCTATGGAGCTTTGATTCTAATGGCTCCATAGGATAAAGGAGATTAGTTTTTTTTTTCTTGTTTATTATTTGAGTTAATAATGTGTGAGAACTGGAAACTTGCCAAGTCTGATTTGGTCTATCTGTCTACTAAGAAACGAAAGAATGGATTGTTCTGCACAACAGTGAAAGGAAATAAATAAAATAAAAGTGCACGTAAGAAATAACCTACAGACCTAATCTTTTCTTCTTCTTCTACTTTAGTCTTTTCCCGTTAGGGGTCACCACTGCGAATCATCAGTTTCCACTTAACTCTATCCTCGACATCCTCTAATCTCGAACCAATTACATTCATGTCCACTTTTAACACATCCATATATCTCCTCTGTGTCCTTCCTCTTAACATCTTACCTGGCAGCTCCATCTCCAACATCCTTCTATAAATATAACCATCTCCCTCCTCTAAACATGCCCCAACCATCTCGATCTATCCTCTCTGACCTTGTCCCCAAAACAGCCAACCTGAGCTGTCCCTCTGATGTGCTCGTTCCTAATCCTGTCCATCCTCGTCACTCCTCAACAGACCCTCAACATCCTCATCTCTCATACAGCATAGCTAGTCTCAATGCTGTCTTGAACCTAATACTGTACTCATATTATTCAGAATCGGATCTCAGCCGGGAATATCGCTGGCGTTTCCGAGCCACAGTGGTCAGACATGTGAGGTGCACTATGTAGTCAGAGGTGCTATTTACTATTTGCAACTGTATTAACTTTATCTATATCTGAGAATGGCTCAATCACGAGGCAGCACATAGTTTTGAGGCCGGCAGTAGTACAGACTGTGTAAAAATAGTGTGTAAATTTGGTAGAATATTGCTAAGAACAAAACAGTCAAATTAAACAGTCACACATAAATCATATTAGCAGCATTATAGCTAAGAATTAGGGTATAATCAACTAAAACATGCAGCAGGAAGCAACAGCAGCTAACTGTGATTGAGACTTGAGAGAATTTACTGTACATACGGTCAAATCCGTGAATTTTTGAACATGGACAAAATTACTGGATTTTTTTTAGCTGTTTACTGCAGTATACTGAAGCTGATATTAAATTATAGGAAGAACTGTAGAGGAATTGTTGTTTTTTTAGTCAGCAGTTGTAAGACAAAAAAAATATTAGTGTGATAGAAACAGCATTAGTTATGGGCAAAATAAACATAATCATAAATAAACAACTGTAGTAGGTGAGCTTTTCCCAGGTAAAGAAAATCCCCATTAGAACAGTTTGCTAGATCAAGAGCACTCTCCATGAAGTAGGTGTATCTGTGTCAGTCAACACTCAAGAGACTCCTTCACCAAAGTTAATACGAAGAGATTAACACAAATAGGAACGGAGTGATAATCCTTAAAAGTGCACAGGGATATATTATCTGCTCAGATTCAGCCAAATGCTTTAAAACTCACTAGATGCCTCTTCACAATTTTTCCAATAACCCAGGTGGTGTTACTTCACAATAGAATCCATCACACACAAAAGACACACATGTACACTGTTATTTTCCTCTGACCCACCACAGTGACCGCATCGTTGACGAGCGACTCGCCGAAGACTATGATGAAGAGCATGTCGTTAACGTGGACCTCCTCGAACACAGCGATCACAGCGACAGGATCCACGGCTGAAATCAGAGCTCCGAAAAGCAGGAACTCCATCAAGCCTGCCTCCACCTTATCATCTACACACACAGACACACAGACACGATCCCAGTTCCACCTACTCCAGCTATAACTTTTAGCAACACAATGACTAATTCAGGATCGATTTTACGTTCTTTTCACGTTTCATGATGACTCACCGATGACCCCTGCCTGCTTCATTCCGTAGAGACAGAACCCTGTACAGAAGGCGTTCCACAGAGTCCCCACCACCGCATACATCAAAATGGCACCCAGGTTGTCAAAAAACAGGCGAGCCGGCATAAAATACCCGGCATCCCCTACTATAGTGGGGAGCAGAAAGAGGAAGAAGAGGCCTGGGTCTAACTGGTAGAGCTGCTTCTTGCTGGCGATGAGCACCACACCACCCAGAACCAGGCCCAACAGAATCAGCATGCAGCTCTCTGGGACCAACGTGGTGAAGCGCTGTGAGAGGTGGAACACTAAGAGACACAAAAAGAGAAATAAGCTTTCATAACTCAATGTGGATCCATAAATGCAAAACTATTCATAAAAATAAACAGTCACAAATTGCACAAATAAAAACTAGGACATTTTCCAGACATTTTTATTTTTTTTTACCTTTATTTTTCCAGGAAGTCTCATTGAGATTAAAATACCGTTTAACATATTAAAATACAAGTACAAAAATAAAAAGAAATATTTAAACATAGGATCCTCTTAACAAAAACAATCACATGCATTCATTACCATGAAGAAATCATTCATACATATTTGTATTTAAAAAGATACCTGCTATTCATTCATTCATTTTCTACCGCTTATCCAAACTTCTTGGGTCACGGGTAGCCTGTGCCTCAGGCTTCATCGGGCATCGAGGCAGGATACACCCTGGACGGAGTGCCAACCCATCACAGGGCACACACACACTCTCTCATTCACACTACGGACAATTTTCCAGAGATGCCAATCAACCTACCATGCATGTCTTTGGACCGGGGGAGGAAACCAGAGTACCCGGAGGAAACCCCCGAGGCACGGGGAGAACATCCAAACTCCACACACACAAGGCAGAGGTGGGAATCGAACCCCGACCCTGGAGGTGTGAGGCAAACATGCTAACCCCTAAGCCACCGTGCCTCCCCACATATTATCACTATTAATTCTGAGTGAAAAAGGCATCACAATTATAATCCAAATAACAGCCAAATCAAGCTGCTACTTGATTTTCCTTTCTGTTATAAAAAAAGTGAATAAACACGCATTGGTAAGCTGATTCAGGTTAATATGGTGTAAAACATCATGTAAAATGACTCATATACGATAATAAAAACAGGACAGGATTCGTACCGAGTCTGACTGATAAAATGACACAAGCAGTGAGCTGGCAGACTTACTTAAGAAGTACATGTGTCAGTGATGCATGTAGTGAAACTAAAAACTAATACTAAACTATTTTGCATTGTTCTGCACAACATGTAACAAAAGCTTTAAAGCCAATTAAAATATAGAAGCTGGCAGTGATGAATATTAATAACGTGTAAGAAATGAAACACAGAGACATCCTGTTACACGCTGGAGAGATGTTTTATCCATCTTATTAAACATCAGTTGTTTTTTTTAGCAATTAGCAGCAATCATTTTTTAGTGTTTCACTCATTAAAAAACATGCATAATTTTTTAATTTTTACCCATTTATAGTTACATGTAATGTTGTGGAATGTCTGTGATGCAGATTAAATCCTGTTGTCACTTATGTTATAGCAGCTACACTAAAAAAAAGTAATCGTCTCTTCTGAAGTTACATTTACATTTACAGCATTTGGCAGAAGCACTTATCCACAGCGACGTACATAAGAGCTTAAATCTCTAACATTGGATACATTAACGCTGGCTCACTAAGTTACATACTTAATGAAATGGCTTAACTTAATGAAAAAGTGGCAAAGGTTGTGTTGCAATGCAAAAGATAGAGTGCTAGTTGAAGTGTTTCCTAAACTAGTAGGTCTTCAACCGCCGTTTGAAAATAGCCAGTGACTCGGCTGTCCGGACCTCTAGGGGAAGTTCATTCCACCACCTTGGTGCCAGAACAGAGAAGAGTCTTGTAGTATACTTGCCTCTAACCCTGAGAGATGGTGGAACCAGTCGAGCAGTGCTGGTAGATCGGAGGGTGTGAGGTAGAGGTCTTCACGGGTCTAAAGAAATGTACCCGACCCGAAGTGACCCGAATCACTTTTTACCCGAACCCGACGTGCATAATTTTTTTTTAAAGAAAGACCCAACCCGAGACAAACCCGGAAAAATTAGACCCGAGTCCGACCCGACATCATTTTTTTTTTAACCCGACTGGACACGAATGTTGCATAACTCTACACTAAAGTAACCACTACAGCATGGATTCAAAATTGATTGACAGGTCTGTTTCAACAAAAATTAGCTTACTGCCAGCCACACGTCACCAGCCACATGTCACAAGCGGTCTTGGCAAACAGAGGAGAGGTTGTTAAAGGACTCGAGTCGATGCACACACAAGAGATACAGTAGTTCGGGTCTTCTCGGGTCCGTTCGGTAAAAACACATTCATTTTAAATCACCCGAGACCTGATGCCACTATTATTATACCCGACCCGTGTCCGAGGTACACGTGATACTTTCTCGGGTCGGACCTCGGGTTTTCAGATCTAAGTGGACCCGTGAAGACCTTTAGTGCGAGGTGCAGTGTGAGGAGTGATGAGGGCTTTAAGGTAAGAGGGAAGGGGTAAGGCCTAAGGCCTGAGTTAGCTTTACATCTGACTATTATAAGCTCTGACACAAACATTAAATAAACTTCCCTTTCTAAATATAAGCAATTACACACATTTTTATCTGTTCATGTGGACAATCTAATACAGACTCCTCTGTGTAAGTCATTATAGAAACAGTCAAATATTAGAAGAATTAATATAAATGTATTATTTGCTACTGTACTCTAGACATGCTGTTGATGAATATAAAACAGTATAAAAGTGATGACTTATAAAACTGATCTAAAATCAATCTACAAAGCTTCAGATGAATAAGAACGGAGTATTCACTGTGTTGTGAGTGTGTGTGTGTGTGTGTGTGTGTGTGTGTGTGTGTGTGTGTGTGTGTTATCCTACATTCTTTTATATAGTTCTTATATAGTTATATAGCCCTATTGGAAATAGAAATTTCCACCTTAAAATAAACTAATAATATATCCAATATATCTAAGGTGCTATAAAAAAACAGCTCTTGTAATGAATTTGTAATAAATGACTTGTTTTAAATGAAACTGTCACACACACACCCCATTTCACACTAAAGCAAGAGGAACCCAGAGGTGAGAAGAATCATGTCTTCACCTCGACTGAATGATTTGGAAATGGAGTAATTTGAACAAAAGACATATTTAATTGACAACTAATCTCTGAGTGTTGTCATTTAAACCGTCCAAATGTGGTTTAAATTTCACGGTGAAATCGATCTATCGTGGAAACCCTAGACATGTATAGTATAACAGGTAATCACGTGACGTGATGATCTACAGGTTGTCTGACAAAGTCGAAGTGAGGGTGAGGGTAAGAAAGGAAGATACGAAAAAAGAGTGAGAGAGAAAATGGCTGAAGGACTAATGTGCCGAGAGGAGGAGGAGGGTAATGGGAGCGTCTAATGGCAGTAATTATTCATGTTTTTCATGGACAGAGGGATCAGAACACGACACACACAAACACGCCTCCACCAGGGACACATCAATCAGCTCCGTATTGTGAGCCATTCATCGGTGCACATGAAAAAAACTCTCTCTCTCTCTCTCTCTCTCTCACACACACACACACACACACACACAACATACTGTACATTTATTCCCATCTTTTATCGAACTCACACAAGCACCCAATCCTGAAACAATAACTGTGTAGATTTAAAGGCCAATGTTTCCATTTTGGTTGAAGCTTTTAAACCATGGAAAGAGAAAAAGAAAGGCAATCTGTCCATCACACTGAGTCCCAAGTACACTTTTACAAACAGACCTGGGCTTTTAGTACGCAATTGTTCTGGAGCAGACGAGCCATTAAAGCGCAGCGCCTGTTTCCTCCAATCAGATAAGAGCTATAGTGCTGTAATAAAAAGCTTGGTCATAATTAAATACTGTATTAAGTAAACCATGGCCCTTTTTCATCACACGAGAGCATAGTTCTTTTGTTTTTATGTATTGTCTTTTGTGTAATGTATTGTTTGTTTGTTTGTTTGCACTTTCTTTTATCCTGCACTTTCTTTTTGTCTTTTGTCCTGCACTGTTTGCACCAGGACGCACAGATGCACTTTATGCGGCTAGGATTAACTTATTTAAGTTAAGTCCTTAGCTCTGTCTTTGTTCTGTGTAGCATCATGGTCCTGGAGAAATGTTGTCTCACTTCACTGTGTACTGCAACAGCTCTATATGGTTGAGATGACAGTAGAAGCTTCCTGACTTGACTTGACTTGAGTATGCAGGTAAAACCTGCTATAGCACGTATAAAGAGCACTAATACCAATAGGTTTGGGTTTAATGGATGTGATTGTACAGTACGGAGACGAACGCATCCTCCAAAATGATTTGCGGAGGCAACCGACAAGCGTGATTTATTACTTCTGGTCGTGCACAATCATCCGAATGCCTGTTAACATGTTCAATACTATAACAAAACAAACAAACAAACAAAAAAACATTTCGGTTTTAGCCGCAGAAACATGTTGTAGGATGTAGCTTTGGGATGTGTTATAGGTTGTAGTTTGTGGAACAATTCCAAGGTGCGAATCATTAACGACACCGAATAAACAAACTTCTTTTTTTTTTCATTTCTTTATTAAGCCTCCAGGTCTTAAATTTGCTGGGAATAAGACTACCGCTCAGATTCCCTTAGGAGACGCTGTTGCTCGGCACATGTATGCCGTCGGTCCCGAGAGACAGCAGGCACAGCAAATATTGACCTTGGTTTTGGTTTGAAATAATTGGTGTGAAGAGTTGAGCACCTTGTAATGCTTTACATCAATTACTTGATATGACAGAAATTCAGCAAACAGGACATTGCAGAGATGTGACAAGCACCGTAAGAAAGATAGAAGATACATGGTGATGAATCAAGCCTGAAAATGTAATATGGGAATCAGCTGGGATTGAGAGTGTCTCTTTACGTTATCGTCTGAACAGCTGCTGTAATTAGGTTTCTTTTAAATAAACATTTGTTTTAAGGATAAGACCAAGTGGACATGTTGGGAGTCTCAATCTATTTTAATAAGGGTGAAAAAAATAAGCGTAGGTGATAATCTGGGAATTTGTGAGTTGCTTTTTCACAGAAAGGCAGTGGGACTTCAGAGCTGTAAGAGTTCCTGCGAACCTTCTGAGCAGAAATCTACACTGTTGGAATTAGACCACTTCAGTCAGAACTAATTGGATATCATTTTTGGTTCTTTTCTCAAAACCACACACTTAGACTTACTAGAAAGAATTTAAATCTTTTGGGAATTCAGAAAATAAGTTGCTAAGAAGCTTCTGGTTACACAATTCCACTTGTCTATATACAGTTGCAGAAAAGGACATTGTTTATAATCACACTATCTGGTGTCCCCCAGATGAGGATGGGTTCCCTTTGGAGTCGGGTTCCACTCAAGGTTTCTTCCTCATATCATCTCAGGTAGTTTTTCCTCAGTACAATCGCCTCAGGCTTGTTCATTAGGGCTTCTTTTAAACTTTCATTCATTCATTCATTTTCTACCGCTTATCCCAACTTCTCGGGTCACGGGGAGCCTGTGCCTATCTCAGGCTTCATTGAGCATCAAGGCAGGATACACCCTGGACGGAGTGCCAACCCATCGCAGGGCACACACACTCTCATTCACTCACACACACACACACACACACACACTACGGACAATTTTTCCAGATATGCCAATCGACCTACCATGCATGTCTTTGGACCGGGGGAGGAAACCGGAATACCCGGAGGAAACCCCCGAGGCACGGGGAGAACATGCAAACTCCACACACACCAGGCGGAGGCGGAAATCGAACCCCCAGCCCTGGAGGTGTGAGGCAAACGTACTAACCACTAAGCCACCGTGCCTCCCTAATTTTAAACTTGGTCATTTTATTCAGAATGTCTATTGTTAAAAAAGCTTTACAAGTCAAAATTAACTGAACTGAATATACCAGAAGCTCAAACAAAAGATACTGTAGATATAACAGCAGCATGACCACATTATAGCCGTGTTTTAACAGTAGTTAAAACAAATCTAGTGGTAAGTCTTCCCAGAACAGTAGAGCTTATTATAACAGCACAGGGGGAAAAGTCTGAAATGATGATGTGCACTAAGTACATATGGGTGTAACTGGTTAGGTGTCCATATACTGTTAGCCATACCATGGAGGCAAAAAGGCATAGTAGCTGTTTTACATTAAAAAAAAACGTGGAAGAGACACAAAGTTTCTCTTACAAAGTGCCCTTACTGGTTTGTGTAGTCAGTTCAGTGACATGCGGAGGCAGGTACTCAGGTGCTCTATGTACTACACATCTGTGGCCTGCTTTTCCAAATGCAAGACAAATATTCACTGTGAATTTCTGATGCTGTTGCTTATGGAAATGAAGTCTGCAGAGAGAGAGAGAGAGAGAGAGAGAGAGAGAGAGAGAGAGAGAGAGAGAGAGATCTAAAATTGAAGATGTATGTGTTAGCTTGTGGAAACAGAGTGGGCTGTATGTCCAACACTCCCACGTGAACATCAGAGCTCGCCAACAACACAATGACAAATTGGGAAAGGCGTTATGGTAAAAAGCAGGTGATGAGTGAGGGAGAGAGATCACATGGAGCGGTGGTGTTTATTTTTGCTCGCTTTACACCAGTAAATAAAAAGACAGACGGTGTCCATCAACGTGCATCTGCGGCGATCCATCAATGTTTTTTTTTTCCACTGCCGATATCCTTCTGTTTCTGTATGCCGCATCATGAGAAGATTAAAGCTATTGTCGGACATGTCAGATCTGCCACTGAGTATCTGCTTTCGGGGCATGTGTGTGGTGTGTACAGTACATAGGAGGGGATGGAAGGATCAATCACACCATGTCATGTCCATGAGCACCTCTGTTTTTGGTGTGACTATGAAGCAGTGAAGGTTGTATGCTCACTTCGTATAGTCCAGTCCAGCTTGGTCATTTCTGTCATTATTTTTAGCTCTAATACACCTAACATACCCGGTCACTCACAGCAGGAAAAGCACCAAAATGGGCTTCGATTTCTGTATTTGCTCTTTCAGACTTCTCTTTTTTTTTTAGCTAAATTATGACTCTATTAAAAACATACTTTGTATTAAGTTGAAACGTAACCACCGCTACAGCTCCAGTCCTAAATATTCACTAATCTGGTGGTGGATTCTAGCTCACTCACCAGTTTATGCTGAGGTTTATGCAGGAAAAGGAGGAGCTTCACCGCCTGGACTGTTGACTCTGCAGAACTGAATGCAAAGATTGCAAAAGAAAAAAATAAACATTGGGAATTTTCTCAGTCAGGAAAATATCTGACTTTCTTTTTGTTCTTATGTTTTCGATATCAGCGAGGAGGGATTCAGTTGGGTAATACAAGTGATCTCAATGCTGGTAAATTACCAATCAAAATAAGCCAGCTTTTCTGATGATGCCACAGCCATCTGTGGCCAGGAGTCCAACAGAGCAGTACTGGCTGTGATCTCTGGGTGGGAGTGATTGCAAGCTTGTACTCCCTTGTTTATCACAGAGACACAAGTAAGGCACGGGTGTCTATGAGCTCATATATGTGGATAGTCGTTTCTTCCGAGTGTGTTACGCTGCTCTGTGAAACAGAATGAGCAGCAGTTCGGAATAACATGGTAGGCTTGTTTCATGTGTCTTGGAGGAAGCATGTCACCCTCTTGGGTTGGTAGATGTCACACGATAGGGGAGAGTTGGCTGGTGAGTGAGAACTGGCCAAGACTACAAATGATGTAGAGAAATGTGTGTGTACTATATATATATATACAGTACGTACACTCACAAAGACAATAGTAGTAAACAAACTAATGAGAAACAGCAGAATTGTTAATGTTCATGATAATGATTAATGTTTGAAATACAGCAAAAAGTTCATCTGATCTCTACAAGCTTCACCAGTAAAACACTCAACCATAGTTTCACCCTTTAAATAAACGAAGTAACTATAAAACGGATGGTTATTAAACTATTTGTTACACTTTATCGACCGATGAAAAGTGATTTACTAAAACATACTTTTCAGTTTACATTCTTGGACCCTTTCTAAATATTTAATTGTGTATAATACTGCATTAATTAGGTCTGAATATTAATGGTTTATTTGGATATTTGCTGTGTAGATACAGGTTTGCCATC
>NC_062518.1:5653674-5863674 GCF_022655615.1 Tachysurus fulvidraco
AAGTTTCTTTAATTCTTCAGGTTTCTTCTCATTATTGACACCCAACATATCGGTCTTTGCTTGTGAGATTTCTGTTTCACATTCAGAAAGGAAATGGAAACCTTTTCTTCGTACGAATTCAGTTTCTCCATGTTCCTATAATTTGGTTCTAAAAATCAAGCAGGCAAACACTGGGATTTGACTCTAAATGATCTTCAATAA
Organism: Tachysurus fulvidraco; assembly: GCF_022655615.1. Taxonomy (NCBI): domain Eukaryota; kingdom Metazoa; phylum Chordata; class Actinopteri; order Siluriformes; family Bagridae; genus Tachysurus; species Tachysurus fulvidraco. Next base: position 5,653,876 of record NC_062518.1, read on the forward strand.
ATGACAACTTGACAAATGGTCTGTTAAGATGCTTTATTTTCTGCATTCAAAGTCATTGTTCAGGTTCATACATCTACACACACAGCAAAGGGTTAAAAACAAAAAATAACTGCATCTACAGTAAGGGAGTTTGCATGCATGTGCTTGAAGTGGTAAAGAGTAAGGCCTGGGTCTCTTAACAGTGGCGCACACCTATAGTAATACATTCAGAATGAAGCAAGGGTCAGAAAATGTAACGCAACATAACGATAGTGATGGTGAGGGACAATGAGCTAGCTGAATACTCCTCATACGACCTCCTGTGCAAAAGTAGCAGTGACCAAAAATACAGCATTTTGCTGACCTGAAACAGGTGTCACAGTGGAACTTTAAGGGGGGAAAAGCATGATCTGTTCAGGTGCAATAGTGACATCAAACATGTGCAATGTGGATTCCTGTGGATTTCCAACCACCACAGCCAAAATGCAAAGCATTAAGTGTTGTGATAAAAAGCAAAAAGCAAAAAGAACCAATGAGTGAAGATTAAAAAGCTTAGCTATAAAGAATTTACCTTTTTTAAAAACGGTCTGGAACAGCTATTTATAATGGAAATCATATCTTGAGAACTTACTTCAGTGTAAAACAGTAACTTTAATAAAAAATAAAAAAAAAAACCCTTTACCTTCTATCTAAGGTCTATACAGTCAGACTCTGTCCATCCAAGTTTACTCTTCCTTTAATGTGCTACATATACTAGAAAAAAAATAATAAATCCTGAACCTGTACAAAATATTCTGCTAAAATGTGCATCATTTTTGGGTTGTATATAAATTATATTAATAAACATTTCTTGTAGTTTAATACTTAATGCACCAAAATAACCTCAGGTCAAGTGATGAGTAATGAATTTGTGCTTTTCTGTGAAGAGTCTTTAGAGTTTCTTCATTATTCTATTACAGGAAGATGAAGTGCAACCGCATCGTCGTCTGAGAGGGGAAAAAAAAAAAAAAAAAGTCTTCACCTACTCAGCTTCTCAGATCTTGTAGCTCTCAGCAGCCAATTCTTGTGTAGTCCTTTAATATTTCAGGTTCTCTCATCTGAGACTCAGCGCCTGCACCACCTCCAGGTTCAGACCACTTTTCAACGTCCTCCGCACTGTAACGGCATACAATTCGGCATTAACTTGGAGAAACATCTCCTTAGAGCTACAAAGAAACAAATTATAACCAAAAACATTTCACATAACTGCATACACTCCAGTGCAGATGAATTCTGCCAATCTGATTGGTCAGAAGGAGAAGGCATTTATTTAATTAATTATTTCCCCCCCAGCCATAATGGTAGTGTTGATAGTGTAGCAATGCGAATCACAGGTTTATATTGTATAAAGGCGCTTGGTTTAATATGTTAAACTTCCATCTAATTAATAATTCTAGAAATTCTAACACACACAAAAAAAATCCATACTAGTCTGGCTGAATGAGAAAATGTTTTTGCGCCATCGTGTTAAACTCAGATCTCCTGTTATTTGTCATATGTACACTACACATTGAAAAACCACACCATCTACATTTCTGCATATATTTCCTGTTTGCTTTCATTCGTCCTCTTTTCCTCAGATGATTGTTATGGGCCTTGAAGCACCTCCATGGGCTTCTTATAATGTCCTCATACACATTCATGTGAAAAAATTAGAACACCCCACGTTCTTTATTAAGAAATGTCAATTTCTGTCCTTGACTTAAACAAACAAACAAAAGTTGTTCAGTCTCTTTCAGATTGTAGATTCATGCACTTCACTACATCAACTGTAGCAAGAGCTTGCTGTAGGTCCAGTGATGATATTTAAATTTTTTTGCTTCTTAAGCATCTTGCAGTCTGCTCTTGGGGGGAATTTGCTTGGACGGCCTGACCTGCCTATGTTGGCAGTTGATTAATGTTCCACACTTGTAAATGATTGTCTGGACAGTGGAATGGCTGATTACAAATTCTTTTGAGATCTTTTTATATCCTTTACCAGATTCATAAGCATCTTCTCTCACTTCAAAAATCAAGAGCAAGCCAAACTAAATGTCTGAGGTTTGGTTTGCTCTGTAACAAAATGCTCTGTAACAATGTTCTAATAATTTGCACCTGATGTCATGCACCTGTAGGTCATTTTATTTTATTTTTCTTCATTTTACCCATTTTAAGTACAAATAAAATGTGGTGTCCTTACTTTTTTCCTCACAAGAAATTCAACTTTTTTTTTTAATTTAATTTTACAGATCACTATTTATTTAAAAAAAAAAAAAAGGATTTCATGGGATGTCCTATTTTTTCCACATGACTGAGAATGACCATGCTGTCCTAATTGCATTACCTGCATTACCTGGTTGCAGTTACTAACACAGCACAGACTCCATCAGACACATGTCTCAGTACCTGCATCATTCCCTATGCTGCATTTTTTTATTCATTTTTTTTTTTTTACTGTACAGCCTCTTTCTTTCATTTGCTACTTCTCAAATTCATTTCCACTTCAACTTAGTCATTTTTAATCTTATTCCATTTCTCTGTATTCCATTTGATTTTTTTTTTAAATCCCCCTTTGACCCAATTCTTTTTAATTATTATTATTTTTAAATTGGACTTTTTGAGACCAATAAAATGGTCCAATAATTGTGACCAAAAAAAAAATACGTATTTGAAATTTGGTTTATGGTGTTGAGAAGATTCCTAAGAGTCTTCTGAGGTGCCTAATGTGAAAGGTTGATCTCTTGGGTTAAGGTCACTTTCTATCATTCTCCCTTGTTCTGAGCCATAGAACAATATGGAGAGAACACATGTCTGGCACAATCTCAGCTTGGTGTCGATACCATCCTAGGATGACCTCTGAGCATTGTTCAGCATTATAAAAAAAAAAAATCTACAAAAGGAAGGAATAAAAGCAGCTTGTGTTCGAACAGTGAAGGAAGAAATCAAAAGCTTTCAGACATACATAGTGCCGTATACGAAAACCGGTCCAGAACAGAAAGTAATGGAAATGTAAAGGAACAGAAGTCCTTTGTTGCTGCCCTACATGCCAGGAAGCATACAGAACAGTGGAAGAATGAAAACTGCGTACTCTAAATGTGTTGATAAATTTGATCCTAGTTATCATTTAAAATGAGTCAGTATTCATATAAACCTTATTATCATTCTAAAGTGAAAAAGACCCAAATCTGAATGGACCACAGCAGGTTCAGTGTTTATTTTTCAAAACATCAGTGTGCTTTCTCTCTCTCCTGACCCAAATATTTCTCTTTTATTACTGTTCCAGCCGACTTCTTTGTTATCATGAGATTAACCAACACACAAAAGGGCTGAAGAGGAAAAACTGTGCCTGAACCAGGACACAACACAGAAAGCCTTACAGAAAGTATTCCTTAAAAAAAAAAAAGGACCAGGAACTAGTCATACTACAACTGATGGCTACCGAGAGTCATCACTGAGAAAAAATAAATAAATCGAACTACAAAATTCACTGAAGCCAATTGGCCTGTTTTAAAGAGCTGCCAAGAAGAAAATAAATCCCTTGGTCTTTAAAGTGTCACCAGTGCACTTGGTCACTGAGGGTGTAAAAATTGCATGAGGAAAACTCTGTAGCTTTTACCCTAATGGTCCTGAGGTCATAAGCCTGTTCCTGGACCTGTTATTACTTTGGCTAGCGCAAGTTTTATTAAATTATTAAACTGTGGGAATAAAATGCTAAATGAAAAAATTTTAACGATGTGTAGAAAACATTGTAAAAGTAACTGTTTAGAAAGCATCGATACCTTTTATTTGGAAAATAGTACAGTAACTATTCTAATAGCAACAGTTATCTACCGTGTATTGAGCAATCAGGGACATGATCGTCAGTGGGAAATATTTAGCACCTGTTTGTGTTTCCAAATAAAGATTGCACACATGCTTTCCATTCCATTAAGCTCATTCCTTACAAATGCAAGTTATCTGATTTTAAATTAAGAGCATTAGCTAGTTTCATTAAATATTGAATAGGGCTGTAGAGGAGGAGAAGAAGAAGGAGAAAAAGAAGAACTGCAAGAAGAAGAAGAACTGCAAGAAAAAGAACTGCAAGAACAAGAAGCGCAAGAAGAATAAGAACAAAGGGTCTCCTTGTGCTGCGTAGTGTGTGAGCACAAGACCAGCAGTATCCTATTGCAATTAGGATTGTTTTTCCCCTCCTGATCCACCAGCTCTTTACGTTCTGCTTTATAGAAATGCACGAGTGACTACATGAGTGTTTTTTTTTAGTTTCCAGACCACTCAGGTTACAGTTTTGGAGGCCCCAGTGATGAGAAGGACAGAGGACAAAGTGGCATCTTGATAATCTTGCTAGTCTCATATTTTCCCCACAATATTAAAGCTTCATATTCAAGTTACATGTGCACGTTACTCACGAGATTTCCTGTTCAGCCGTGATCGTTTCCTTGTTTTAGGACTAGACTGCCTCTCTGTAGGATTCTGCGTAACAGACTTAACAAGACGGTCCATGATCTCATCCGTTGCATCATCCTGTGAACTTGCGCCGTCTTCTTTACCTGTAGACATCGGGGATGGAACAACACCTCCAAAACCTGTGGAGCACCGTTTTAAAAAATTAGAGAATCAGTGGAAACACGTCCAGGACGAATCATAACGGCAAAATGATTCCATCGAACATAATAATAAAAACAACACTTCGGCAAATGATTCTTCATATTCAGCTGTTAGAAGAGCGACGTCATGGTTAGTTCACAAATCATTAGAGACGAACACTGCAAGAAATATTCAGATTCATATCAACCTCTTAGAAATGTGTTGTCATTTCACACGTGTTATTATTCTTCATGCAACTAGCATTATACCTTCATCACATAATTCCTGCATTTCCAAGGTCTGTACAGGTTCACCTGGAAGACCAAATGGTCCAGACTTAACACGATTAAGCTAACATGACTGTTTTGTTTAGTGTGTGGAGCAACATTGTCATTTACACTGAAGTGACAAACGTTTCATTTCCACAATGTCTCATTTTGTGTTGAACAAAACTTCTTATTTGAACAGTCTTTGTTACATACAAATAATGTCTTATGAGTTCACACCAGCAGCATGCACCATGTCCTCTACCTTCATCATTAGAGTCCTGATTCAGTGAAATGGGAGGAATATCAGAGCCAGCAGTCACCAGCTCTGTTAGAATAAACATGCTTCAGTTAAGACCCAAACCCTCTGAAACCAAGTTATAAGAATTATATTTGTACTTTACTGACTTTTTACATAAAATCAAATCTGCTCATCATCCTCACTGTTATCAAGGTCATCTAGTTCGAATGGTATTATACATAATGAACTAAAAGGATGACATGTTCTTACTTCGTACAGCGCGAGATCGACGCAGATTGCAACGGCCGTCGCTGGCGATAAGAAGGTTCTTCATGTTCTCGTGCTCCTCTTGGGCTGGCTCGACTTCTGTCGCCATGGAGACTGGAGAAGGACTCTCTTGGGTAATGGATGGGACGGCTCCAGAGAATTTCTCTGTCTGAGAGAGCATGAGCACCATGAATCGGTTTGTAATTCGGTAATATTATATTTGAATCATTATGTAATAACATACATACATACATAATTATATTAAACTGAGTCTAATGGTAAAGAGCATCAGCAGAAGCTCGATTTCCAAATGTTCTTGGTCTAAAACTAGGCCTAGTAAAACCTCAGATATCTGCACGCACACACACACAGTTATTTTCATTTCTAATTAGATTTAACAGAACAGAGCTCAAGTGAATCTAGCCATGTTGCTAATGCTAACCTTCTGTAATGTTCCAATTGTCTGAGATCAATCATGTTCTCTATCTAGACACAGCCATGTGGCTAAAATTGTTTTCCCATGTTTAAAAATGCATGCAGCTTTTAAACATATACAAACAAGCTACAAAATAACTAGAACATAGTGCAAAGATTGTGGGCCTAGGCCTACCCAGACCTATGTCTTCCACTAAGCCTCCAAGTTCAATGTTGAATCCAACATCCTGTACTGAATGGTGATTCAAGAGCGATTCTAACCTCAGTGATGAGCATCCCACGTGTCTTGGTGCGCTCACGATGGGCTGCACGCTTGCGTTTGTGGGTGAGGACTCTCTCTCTTGTGGTGCGGTACTCCAGAGCAAACTCACTAATGATCTTACAGAAATGAGTTATCTTGATGTCCCGGACTGTGTAGGAAGGCTGTCCCAGGTACAAGAGGAATGAGTGGAACCTGTGAGAATGAGAGAGTGAGTGAATGAGTGAAAGACGTGGAATCAAACGTGACGGTAAATGGAGGACACGTTCAGTGTAGTGAGGAAATGTGTGTCTGGTCACCTGTTGATGATGCGTCTGTGCACCACTTTAAGAATGATGATCCTCTCTGTGCAGTCTTTGAGGAACTCGGTCATTTTGCTCTTTTGCTGGGATTTGGTCTCGTGCTTGGCCATTATCTTCAGATTGTCCCAGGACATCTTGCACTTCCTCTCCAGCTGAACCAAATTGTCTGACAGCTGCTCAAAGTCCACCTAGAAGAAAATAAGTGAATTAAAAAAAAAAATCATGAACACAGGCATGACTCATGAAATCGATTTTTCCGTATATGAATTATTTATTTATTTAGGTTTTAAACTGAAGATATTTGCTTCACAACACTGGACAGATTCCAGATGTCCAATAAATAGACGACAAACTAAATGTTTTAATACATTATATATAGACTTCTTGCTAAAAAAAAAATTTGGTTGCCACGACAAGACCTACTTTGGCGGATCGGGTGATGGCAGAGATTTCCGAATAGACGTCTGATGTGTCTGGGAATTTCTCAACCACAAAGTTACAGCAGTGATGCAGCAGGGACTGTCGATGTACAGTATCCTTCACCTCGGTTACTTTCTCTAGATAACTCAGCTCAAATCCTTTCACCTGGAGAGGAGATCGAGGAAAAATGTGTGTGATAGGATAGTGAAAGGTCACATAAATTGTAATACACGGTCGACTCAAATTAATGCCACTAATAATTAGACACCAGCTGCACAAGAACTCAGAATTTCAACTTGAACTTCACAAGGTCCTTCATTTAGGCCATCGACTACTAGCCTACATATAGCATCTGTAACTACATCCATCTAAAATTAAGCTATCGTACACCTGAACCAGGCCGGCGATGCAGAGAGCTGTGACTGGTCACGTGGATAACACTACGGTCTCTGGGGTTTTGGTTCTGCACACCTGGCCTTGACGCATGCATCAGATTTCTCACATGGCTTGTTAGCAGCATCAAAGCAAATGAGACACTCCACTTACGCTGGAGCTGTTGAGAAAATTGCCAATAGCCAACAGTGTTGCTAGGATACGTTTGAAGGTCTGGTTCTGGGCAAGTTGCTCCATACCGTGCTTCAAGTCGAAAAGGGGCTCAGCTATCTCCTATAGAACAGACCAGACGTGGGACCAGGGTTTAAGATTTGAATAATGAAAAAGATTATTACACCAAGTGTAAAATTCAGTCTGAATAGCATAAGCCTGTCTTCAGTCCTATTAGGAACTTTGATGTCCCAACATTTTTCATGCTTAACTGTTGATCCATAATAACGAAAAAAATGAATAAACAAATAAAAAAGTTAATGATTTGTGGATGGAAGAATAAAAAAAAATGATTTGTGAGTGAAGCTCTTGAAGGAATATGTACATTTAAACTGTTTAAAAAAAAAAAAAGAAACTAAGTGGGAAAAACAAACCTTCTCCAAGCTCTCGTAGTTCAGCTTAAAAGCCCAGAGCTGCAGACGTGCTGTGAGGCCACTAATGGAGGACAGAGTAAGCAGAAACTGCTCTGCTGTACCCAGAGGCACATCAGGATTGGCCAGCTGAGCCTCCTGGATCCTCTGTTTCTCCTCCTCTGTAGGTATCATAGTCAGGATTTTCTAAAAAAGGTGTGTGTGTTGGGGGGGGGGGGGGTAGAAAACAAAAAATGAGACCAAGAATACAGACAGACTGCTTAAACTGGTGTAGCAATTATAATCTAAAGAAAAAGTGCAGAACGGCTGCCATCTTGTGGATAGAAGTAGTAGTGCAGTACCTCAATACCCTCTTTGTTGATGGCAAATTCATCAAAATTGAGTATTGCTGATTTGATGACATGCACAGCAGGTAAAACGGTCATGCCGATGTTGATGGCGTTGCTTCTCTTTGGATCGAGAACAAGAATTGCAGGCTTCTTTACGTCAGGACTCTTCTGCAAAACGAAGAGTGTTCAAGATGTGAAACATGTCTCTGATCCATAAGGGTTACTAAAGTATCCTTTTTTCCCCCCAATTACATACATTGGTAATGGAACCAGTACGGACCCAAAAAACATTTAAAAAAAAAAAAAAAAAAAAAAAAAAAAAAAAACACCACATCTACAAACCTTAAAATTAAAAATGGGTTTTGTTTTGTATAATTCCGTTAAATTCCCACAAAAGTCTGTTACCTTAGCCATAGGAAGTTCCTTTGCCTTTGACTCAAACAAATGTTCCAGCTTATTGGTATCTATCGTGACCTTATCCAGCGATGCCCAGACAGTTCCCCGACCAAACTTGCATTTCCTGGGGCTCTCTGACTGCTTGAGTTCCTTCCAGAACAGCTTGACCGTCTTCCGTTTCTTGACAAACTCCGGATCTACAACTTGAGATGGAGAAGGAGAAAGGGGTCCACCCAGCATTCCAGGACCTGGAGGAGGTGGTGGCGGTGGAGGGGGGGCTGGTCCTCCGATCCCAGGGGGTGGAGGAGGTGGTGGAGGAGGGGGAAATCCTAGTCCTGGAGGTGGAGGAGGTGGTGGAGGTGGAGGAGGGAGAGATCCTAGTCCTGGGGGTGGAGGAGGTGGTGGAGGAACACCATTGGTCATACTTGTGTCAAAAATATCAATGTCCAGTACATCAATATCCTCCTCTTCCAAAAGGTCAGAAAAGTCCAAGTCTTTAATGCGCAGTTCTTTGGAGCTGGGTTGCAAATGTTCCCATGCATCCTTGCTGTTCCTGGCAAGTGGAGTCATCATCGTCTTCTCAAGAGTCCGAGAGTGGGTCTCTGCATCGATGCTGTACTGTGGGCGCAACCGTTTGGTCTGCTCCTCCTGCTTGGTGCGAGCAGCATTGACACTACCCTCAAGCCCCTCCAGTTCTGCCCGCCTGGAGATATCCTCAACATGCTGGGAGGGGCGAGATCGCAGACTGGAGAGACGACCGGCAAGACTGGAGATACCAAGATTTTCCAGATTGCTGTGCTCCCCATTGGGGCTCTTCAGTAACCCAGAACTGCTGGGGGTGGAAGACTTTGAGTAAAGCATGTCCAGCATGATCTTCCTGTCATCAGAAAGAGTGCTTTGCTGATGCACACTTCCCCCTGCTGGCAGAAGGTGAGAAGAGAGAAGTCAGATGAGACTTATGAAATCTTATCTAAAATTTCTCAGCTCAGTAATGATTTAGAATTAGATCCTGTTAAGAAGCTTTACAGCCCATTAGTCCCTCTGGTTTTCCGGTCCTCTTTAAAAAAAAAAAAATCATGGATAAATTAAGCTGTTAATTTAATAGTCAAATTGCAGAATAGTAGATTTGTGAATGTACTAATCAATCCAGACAAATCAAAATCCAACACCTCTGGTATGAATAATTGTATACATAAAGAGACACCACCTTCATTATACTATAGATTTGTCATTTCCGTAACCCATCACTCGGGTAAAAATAAATAAATAAATAAATAAATAAATAATAAATAAAGCAAAAGCATCAACACAAGCTCTATTTTGCTACAAGCTACAATATTAACACCTCAATGAGAAGTCTAACGTTATTCCCCTCTCCTGCTGTCTGTATCACAGCTAAAGCCAGAAAGGAAACCGGAAAAAATGATCCCAATCTCTGTCCCCACCTTCAAATGGTTTACATATCTCTCGGGTAATGTTTGTACCCCGGAGGTTACTTTGTTTGTGCTGGGCTTGTACTTTTAGACCACCAGGCAGAGATATGGAGTCAGCCTGTAGTTTTTTTAAAGTAAGTTAAAGAAAGATCAAAAGCTCAGCCAGAAGAGGAAAGGGTGGATAGTACGTTTCCCAACTCTAAAGTCAATCTAAGATGCCAGGGTCAAAATTCTGTCACAGTCCTTGAAAGCAAACTACATACTTAACACAAGATCTGCTAATAAAACCAGTAGAAGAAGGGGAGAGAGAGGGAGAGAGAGAGAGAGAGAGAGAAAGAAAGAAAGAACAGGAAGTGTTGAAGTTGAGGAAAACATGACGATTGTCTTCCCATTAGTGAGCCAGATATTGTTGCTCAACTCGTATAAAAAAAAATCTCGACTAGATCCAGCGTGATCACTTTACTGATACTTTGAATAACATTTTATATTTTAATACAAGACATCAAGAGCTGCATCAGCAGATATTTACCATTTAATACTGGGTCTGAATATCCCCCTAATTCCTGAAACAGTGCACACGTAGTGAAAGGAAATGTGACATCATGGTGATATAAAAGGTCCATAATTCATTAAACACAATATTGTTTTAAAAATAAAGCAAGTCGTTTTCTGTCTCAGGTAATCGAAGATGAATTATTACCGTTACCATAGCGCCAACGGTCTCATCACCAGTCCTGTGGAAAACTCAAAGACTCTCCCTAATACAGTGACTGGAATATTTGTAAGTTTTACATGGGATAATCTTGGAACACTGCCGTATTTAGTCTATATAGAGAAATAAATTAGATAAGGAGATAATGTGAGAGAGAGAGAGAGAGAGAGAGAAAGAGAGAGGGAGAAAGAGAGAGAGCGCTAGCTTGCCTGGTTCATAATGATGGGCTGTTTGTGGTTCTACCGGCTGCTCCAGGGTGCTCTGGATGATGTGGCTATTGCTCGAGTTTCCCCCTGGAGATTGGGGCTCATGAACTTTCCTCTGATCTGTCCCTACCACACACACACACACACGCACACACACACACACACACACACACACACACACACACACACACACACACACACACACACACACACAAACACACACAAACATTTAGCACACAGTAAATATACAAAATACATCTGATAAAGTAGGCCATTAAAACACAGATATAGCTTGTGAATTTTTTCCTATTTACTGCACAAAAGCTAGATAGGAGACCACACACAAATACACACAAAAAGTTACATAATTCAGTGAAGCAAGTGTTCTGGCCAACATGCATCATTTTATTCACACCATCTCAAAACATCCTTTCTAGTCTTTTCAGCCTCTTACTGCAGCCAAACACCTTTCACACCCTGAGCGTGTTTGTGTCTGCTTTTTTGGACCCCCAAATTCTTTAATTCAGACTTTGGCCAGAACAGAAAGGATGTCTTTATAAAGCGGCGATCACTGATGTCGAGCTGAATGTGCCTCCCATGGGAAACTCGAGTCTTTTCTTACAAATATAAAAAAATATATAAATAGGCCCCATACAAATGCACACCACAGACCCGTCTCCCCGATCTGAAATAAGCTCTGCCCCGACAACGGCAGAGTTTGAGAAAGAAAGGGCACACTATAGTACACCAGACAGTTTGTTCAGCCAACAAGAGGACAAGAATGATGTATTGCTCAACTGCTTATGCTCAACATTTATTCAAGGTCAAGCAGTTGGTCCTTATTAACTCGAACGTGAAAGTTTCATCCTTACGTGCATACTGAACGATGGTGCTTAACTACACGTAATTAAGCTTCACTATATTCCAAAGCTCAACCATCCTACCAATTTAGTCATTTCAAACAAAGTCTGGCAATACGTACCATCGTTTGTGTAACAGGCAGTATTAAATATTACAGCGGTCTCAATCATGAAATCTTTTATCACGCAAACAACAGAATCCTCTGATCTTCAAGGTGCCTTCCTTTCCACCACATTGCCTGAAGTAGTATGTTATCCAGTAGATTCTGTGCTTTAAATAAAATGACGATCACTGCAGGAGGCTGATTATATAAACATCACCGACTCACAGTCTGCGATCAGCCAATCGCAGTGAAGCGCCTGCTGACTTGCCATTGACTCAGTGCTAACAGTCAGCTATGAATCCTCACTCAGAGTCTAGAAATGTTTAAAATCTTGACACACACAATAGTAATGTGGCAATGTTTTTAAATATATCTATTAATTAAGTCTGTTTTTTATATCTGTCGACTGGAAAGTGTTTACTTTCCGCTAAACGATGTGGTTTTCAGCATCAACACCTGCTCATGGACCTGCTTAGGATTATACAGGCATCAAAATTAGCAAATTTATTTTTGCCTACTCTACTGTAAGGACCGGTAGTGGTCAGGGGAGAAAAATGTGCATCGTTGTTATCATAAGAAAAAAATGCACCCACATTTACTTTGTATTTAAAATTAACCCATTAAGTCGAGTATGTATGCAAGATGGACTTCACAGATAGGAGCAATGGCTACGCTAGTCAGTGTAGATTAGCTTGCGGGAAGATAAAGAGGAAAAGAAATAATGAGTTAACTGGGATTCGATGTCACCTTCTGATGTTGGCTGCACTTCTTCAGCAGAGTGACCGTAGATGTCAGAGTCAGCAGAAGAACCTTCCACCAGAGTCAGGACATCTTTACTGTTCCTCTTCTGCCACTCCCTCACTTCCAGACGGCGTAAAAACTGGTCTCTACAAATATACATGTGGTAAATAGAAACTACAAGGTTACAAAGCCAATATTGTAAAAACAAAGACCAAGTACTGAAGAGCAGCCAGAAAATTTTTTAGAAGTAGAATTTTAACAGAGAGATTATAACATTAGAGAAAGAACTGGAATTTCTGTGCACAAAGAAACAATGCTAGTTAAACTAAGCTGAACTGGCTTAGAAACAAAATGGAAAGCATATCCTTCATTTCAGCCTGCTATTAAAAGACTTCTGGATGTTCTTTCCACTGTGACTAACCACAAAATAGCTACTGTAGTATCCCAGATCTGCTGAAAATACATGTACATAAAGTATAACTCGTTTATAAACACATTTATTACAATAAAAAAAATCTTGGGTAAAAAAAAATCAATAAAAAAAAAATCAGTCTATAAATTTGGTAAGTAACAAAAACATGCAATCAGTAAAAAAAATTAGTTAAAAAACAGAAAAAATCATTCCATTAGATTAAACAAGACAAATTTTACGGTAAGTAAAAATGACAGATACTGACAACACAACCAACCACAGTGCCACACACACACACACACACACACAGACAGCCACCGCCTGAAAACACGACATCAATCAAATAACAGCCACCTGATGTGCAAAACACCTGCAGTGATCAAGCAACCACCCTTAAACACTGATTCAGCACCAGGCACCTCACCCCAAACCTGGCCTTAGATCAGCATAAAGAGCAGTTTCCATCACCATCACCATCACCACCACCACCACCACCACACCTCACCGTAAGGATCGGCCTGTAGTTTACTTACGCATACTTCCTGAGTACGGGACGGTCCTTGCTCACAATATCCTCCACACTGGAGAGAGACATCACAGTTTACGTGAAGAAGAGACTGATTATCTAAAAGACTGCACCCAAGTTACTGTTTATTGGATACACTGAACATATCCACGGTGTTCATTTCACAATCCCATAATAAATGTGTAACCTAAAGCAGCACACAGCAAAATAAGGAAAATACAGGAAAGCCAATTATAACAGACCTGCTGCTGCATCCAATCAGTTGAAATCTTTATTCTAACTATTTACTGAAAGAGCTTTAGACTTTGTTGCTCAGACCAGAGATGCTTAAAAAAATCAATAAGTTAAAAGACGACTGGACAAAGAAGTATGTATTTATTCTCTGCTTCAGAACAGGTATGTAAACTGTTCAGACTGTGGCTCTAGTCAAAAGTGTTAACATCAGCCAAGATAGTTATTTATACCATCTTTTCCATGAAAAGAATTTTTACGTATTTGAACCTCACAAATTTTAGCTGAAAGTCCAGGGTCTTAAGGATGTACTTAATTTATTACCGCTTCTCCTCCTGAACTAATAGGAGACGGAGAAGAGGCGCTGCTTCTTCCTGGTTATCGAGAAATTCCACTCGGTTCATCCTTTGCCGCGTTCTTTCCTCAATCCTCTCGGTAATGATAAATTATAGCAGTTTCACAATTCCGTTAGTTCGTAAGCATACCAGACAACCTGAATCATTTTGGTACAATGGATTTATCATAACGGTTTCAAAAGGAGTCTATTCTGACTATACAGTGGAAAAAAATAACCTTTTCACACATCCATTACAAGGAAGATCAATGGAATGAAGATGAGACAAGATGCAAACCGGAACGTGAAAGTGATCAGACGGTTCTCGGAAAAGACGTGCACAGGACACAGATGAAAGTGTCATCCTTTTGATAAATAGTGAAATGTTATTACTATACGTCGTCTGACTAACTAACAGAACACACGCAGCTAATACACCCCTAACCCCCCAACCCCGCTTCCAGAAATGACTCATGGTTTAGACTGGTAGCAACTGAAGGCTACATTCTTTGGCCATGCAGCAGCTACTCACCAAACAGCGTCTGCCTCTTGCAGGCTGAGAAAAAGATTGAATAAAGAGAAAGAAGGAAGGAGGAAGGGAGAGAGGGAGGAAGGATTTTGGAAGCCACAGTAGTGAGGAGAAAGATTAGGAACCGAGCCAAACATTATGGATATAGAGGCAGAGAAGGAAACAGACACAGACATTTAGCAGAAACAAAGTGAAAGGAATCAAGAAAGAATACAGAGAAGATACACAGATACTGTGTTTATGGAAGAAATAAATAAAAGGAGAATGAAATGCCAAATAGTCTTAATGAGTCACAGATCCAAATGAGCCTGGCTTTTACAGTAATATTAGACATTAATTATAATTATTCTGTAACTAAACAAAACAAAAAAAAAACAACTGTTCAGCTAAGGAAAGTAACCACAACATAATATTTTTAATCACAATACTCATAATAATTCTGCCCTATTTAGTGATGTCTTGTACAATTAGACACACTGGTATCAATAATCATTATTTTTAGAACAGCTTCTGACAAAATATTCAACAATATCCTTAAGCATTATATCTTCAATCAAAGCAAATTTCTACTGAAATCTTAACTCATTTGTTCCACATACGTTACTAATCCCTGAGTAAATTCTACAAGCGCATCTTAATGCCTAATTGTTTTCTTCCGCTCATTCACAGTCAAATTCTGCCATGTTATGCACGTCTTCGATTGAGTAAGAGATAAAAGAAAGAAAATATACTCACTTAAGCCGTCCTCTTCCCTCAGTGTTGCTCTGCTCTTTCTGTGCTGTCTGGTTCTCCGAAGGAGGCGAGTCTCTGGGAGACACGCTGAGGCTGGATGGGGAAGAAAAAAAAAACATAACAAAACTCTGAAAAATCCGATCACAGCCAAGACAACGGAGACAGTCTGAATCTCACATCTCCAAACACTTCTGTTTCTATAAAAGGTCCACACACACACACACACACACACGTGTATATAAAACAAGTGAATAAAATGGACACATTTAATTAAAACTGAACTTAACCTGTAGCATTTCTCATTAATAATCTGTAAATGTTCCAACAAGAAATGCAAGGTGTTTAAAAATAATATAAAATAAAATCAAAAAGACAGTTTTAAAGGCAAATTTTAAATTTAAAAGTATGCCTTAATAAGTATATGGGTTGAATTAATCAAAATTTAAACCCTGTTTAAAATAATCAAAATTGTATGTAAAGCACTTTTAATCCTGATTTGGGAAAGCTATAGCTATTTCCTGATTTTTAACATAAAAAATATAACCAGAAAGAATCAGAATTAACCTCAGGACAGTGCTTTAATCAGATTAATATTTCAATATCTGCTATAATGTACTGAAATATTAATCTGATTAAAGCACTAATGAACTGGTGATAAAATAATCTCAAAATAAACAGTTTAAAGCTCATGATGGCTTGAAATATTTTCATTTAATCCCTGTTTATAGAAACCATTATTAAACTTTATGTAAGACTCGTCATAGAACAGTGTCCTATTCTTGCTCCCAGTTTGTCTCTCTTTCCAGAAAAATCTAGAAAGTCCCAGCAATGTTACTGTCAGCTTCTGTGACTCAACATCCATCAGAAAAAAGTTGACTGAGTCGGTGACAAGTTCTTGGTTGATTTTCAGGAATGGAGGAGTGTTGTAAATGCAGGAACGTTCTCCTTTTGAGAACACAATTTTAATTCTATATAAATTAATATAATATATATATTTTTTATGATCTGTCAATCGAACATTTCATTTTGATTACAATTCCTTGTTTATTTTGTGCAATCTTTTTGACGATGCATATTCTGGGTGTCTTAATATTACTAAAGTCTAAATTCTAGTATTATTTCGAACACTTGGATGACCGTCTTCTTGGTTAGATAATAGGATGATAGACTACCAAATTCCTGGTTGCTCTTGATTTACTACATCCCCCAATGCAACTGTTGCAACACTGAAAAACCCTAGCTCAGATTGCAAACAGGATATCCAAGTCTGATCTCATCCAAGTTCATCCATCAGTGAGAACCACACTGAACAAGAGGGTGGGATGTTCTTTACTCATGAATAAGTAAAATTATTTCCAGGAATTTTACATTTATGGCATTTGGCAGACACCTTATACAGAGTGATTTACAGATTTATACAGCTGAGCAATTGAGGGCTAAGGGCTTTGCTCAAGGGCCCAGCAGTGGGCGCTTGGCTGAATTGGGATTCGAACTCAACCTTCCGATCAGTGGTCCAACACCGTAACCACTAAGCTAATTAGTATATTTAATAGTATTTGATCTTTTTTTTAAACTATTCATTTTTTTTTAAAGAAAGCTATTTATTTATGCTAGCGATATGTTTACTTGTACTCCAAAATGAATAATAAAGCAGGTTTAGTCTGCCTTAAAATCTTTTAGTCTTCTCAGTGCATCCTTCTACAACAAAATAATAGATCAAAAACAGTGTATTAAAAAAAAGAATATATTCTACACAGACGGTAAACTGTATTTTGCAATATTGAGATGACTGCACAGAAGATTGAAGCTGATAAACAATATTAATTCTTCTATGTTGCATACTAATTTAAGGAACCGTATTAGTACACAATTTTTATTTTTTTTTAAACACCAGGTGAATCTACAACCATGCAGAGTTTTAATTTAAGCCCATAGCCACATATCCACCTAAAGGTTTAACTGTTTCTTGGGGTTAAACTTCCACAGGAAATCAGGACATTAAAAGACCCTTGCTTGTTAAAAAAGTGGTTAAAAAGCACCATGATTTGTGGTGACATTTGTTAGTTCAAGGACCAAAAAAAAAAGATTAGCTGAAAGTAAAAGTTATTCCTTACAGCTATTCTGATCAGCAGAAGGAGTAACTTGTACCAAAGAGATGAGAAGCTGGTGAGTTATACAGACCTCTTTAGGGGAGTGGAGGTCTCCTTTGTTACGGACCCCGCTTTTTTTAACCTCCGCCTAGAAATCCCCATATGAGCCAGGTATTGACCAATGAAATTGCGCCCCCTGCTGAATGGAGCAGGAGGTGAGACACAAAGTGAGAGTGTGAGAGAGAGAGAGAGAGAGAGAGAG
This sequence comes from Tachysurus fulvidraco, assembly GCF_022655615.1. Classification (NCBI taxonomy): domain Eukaryota; kingdom Metazoa; phylum Chordata; class Actinopteri; order Siluriformes; family Bagridae; genus Tachysurus; species Tachysurus fulvidraco. The sequence goes on from NC_062518.1 coordinate 5,671,518, forward strand.
AGACAGAGAGAGAGAGAGAGAGAGAGAGAGAGCGGTGGAATAGTGATGTCTGGTTACATGAGTAAAGCAGCGGATTAAAACAAGTACAAAGAAGCCCACAACACTAGCAAGACTGACACCAAAACACCAGAGTGTGCAACCAGGAGCAGAAAATTCAAAGAAAAGTGTATTTTCCCCCTGCTACCATGCCTGTCTCAACAGTAAAGAAAAGCATGATGGCATGATGGAACTTCTTTATGAGAAGTTCTCTATAATGGTGAAAACGCTTACTTTAACAACAAAATATTAAGTTTGTGATATGCTCCAGCAGGCTGAAATCATGATACATTAAATACCCATAGCTTTACTAAGAGAATATGGCTTTCCAAATAAAACATTAGCTTTCCACAAATAGGTAGTGACTGTCAGCTGAATAAAATGTCTCGCTGTGGCCAGGAGCTATACTTGGAAAGACACATAGCAATTTGGTTACACGTGGAGGAGCTGAGCAGGCAAAGAGCATCTGGTGTATGTGGTAAACTCTCAAATTCTCTTTTTCTTACAGTAGGAGTAAAAAAAAAAAAGGTTTTATTTTTATTTATTGAAATAAACTGTGAATCTTCCAGTCAGAGTTTGGAGTTTGTATACAGAGTGTGTATACATATATAAAATATATGTGCAATTCTATTTCCAGCTAAAGTTTGATATATTACCACCTGTTGCATTGTGTGACATGTCTGGGTAAATGTTAGTGGCTAAGATACTGTTTGTGGATCGGTTTGTGAAGCCAGCCTGCTGTAGAATAACACTTCCCAAGCCGGCACAGCTGGAGATTAGTGGGCCAAGTAGGGACGTGCGATATAACAACAAAAGTCTTTAAAAAAAAAACACAGGATAAGAGCCATTTAAAACACAAACATTATATTAGAATGTGCAAACTCTTCTATACAAAATCAAAATGTCTCCACTTCACAGACTTCCATGACTTTTCAGTTGACTACAATATAGTGCTTTAAATAAATGGAGAAATATAGAAACTCCAATGAGTTAAAACATGGCTGGAACCATAGGCATGGGCGTAAATCCCTCTACATGGGGGACATGTAGAGGGATTTTATTCACTTTAAATAAAGCGATTCTCCTTAATGCAGTTGATGCAGATAAATTAGTTACGGCAAAAATGCTGATTACCGATGTAATTTTGAATGTATCTGAATCTGCTATATTAGCGATTAAAATATTACTTATTTAGTTAACGTTATCTTGTTTACAATAGTTTGTTGCATAGTGCACTGTAACTAACACGCCAAAGCCGTTTCCCATGCATTGTTTTATTTGGGACGACTTGGCATAATGTTAACTTGATATTAACGGCCACAATTAGCATATTGTTTAGCTGTGCATTTACTAAATGATCACTGTGCTATGTCCGAACTGACCTCACTGTATTTTTTGTAAAATCAATTTCTATTCTGTTCTTATGTGTCTTAATAAATTTTAAATAAAATTTTAAACCTTTTTTAATAACTTGTTTTTATTGTTGTGATTTTTTTAATGATAGTTTTGCTTTCTTTATCTAAAGCACTTTGAATTACCATTGTGTATGAAATGTGCCACAGTATAAATAAACTTTCCTTGCAGTGTCATAGACTAGATAAAATGACAGAGAAAAGGAAAATTTGAACCTGAGAAAAACTTTGAAAATATCCATAATGATGCAGTTTCCATGCTACAATAATAATGATAAAAGCAACATTTTTCACTGTATTATTTGCCTCCCCCCCCTTTCAAAAATTGCTCATGATAAATTTTATATTTATTGTCCCCCCCTACTGTTAAATGAAATTTACGCCCATGACCATAGGTGTAATGTTGTAACCGTGAAAAGAAATGCTTTTAGTGCTTAAAAAGTAACCTTGAACACAACATTAAGAAGGAAATCATATATGGTCCTAACATGTTCATGTTCCCATTCCTAGTGTATATGTAGATGTGTATATAGCAAGCACATAATTCCATAAATAAACTGCATCTTAGCTGTGCACTTGCTATAAAAAAAGCACACTATAAATCTGTACACGGCTTACAGTCCCACAATATTGATGACAGGAGGAGGAGGAGACCAGAAATCTCTCCAAAAGAAAAGAAAAGAAAAAAAAAAAACTCTTTCAAAAGGAAAGGATACTGAAAGCCATTTCTAGCTCTGCATTAAAATCACAACAGACTGAACAACCATATCGTTGGGAGTGTTGTCGAAAACACAATCACACAGGCTCTTACTTACACATCATTAGCTGGAGATTCATTTACTATGACAGAGGGCACTACAGGGCTTGAGCAGTGCGGACTGTTGGAGCTGGACTCAGATTCGCTAGAGGAGTTGCTTACGGGATCATGACTGATAGGAGAGGGTACAGGAGACGTGTTACAACTCCGACCTAGAAGAAAAACAAAAATCTTGCAAATTCACTATGTGCTTGTCTTTAGACAAGAGTGACAGCAGCCAGATTAGAGGGGAAACAATAAAAAGCCTAATGAAATAAAAATGAGTGCCTAATAATGAGCTTTATGATCCGAACGAGATACATTTGATTAGACTGTGTTCATTTTCAGACACCAATCCCAAGACCAACACCACTGCATTTTAACCGAAGCTGCATACAAGAGCCTAAATTTAGACACACCTCACTTTTTTTACTTTTATATCCAAAATACTTTCTATTAGTTCTAAATGATTATTAAGTCTAGATGATTATTAAATTAGTCCATGCTGGACACGTGTGATTGTCTTCTAGTAAACATTGATGAAAAAATAAAGCAGGTCAAAGCAGTGGTTCCATGAAGTGTAGCCTCTGGAAGAAATCACAACACACGGTTATAAAAATTTAATTTCTAACATATTTATTATAGTTCTTTGAATAAAAGAGCGTTCTAATAGGTATTTCTTGGTTTGACTGGCTACTTGAATTGAATGAATTTTATCTAAAATCGCTTTAACTGAAAAAAGGAAGTCTAGAAATAACTTCAGCGTGGACTTAAGATGTTCTGTTGGTGGAATTTCTATTTCCAGAAACAGAAAAAAGACCCAGAATATTATTGTTCAAATGTCTGAATGATATTTGAATAGCTTATGAAATAAATCTGTGCTGAGAGGATCTTTTGGCTGCAACGTTTGACAACCACTGGTCTAGAAAAATGACAGGAACGACACAGATCATCAGCGATGGCTTCCTGTGTAATTAGCAACCGCACCACACCAAATATGTGGGTGGAAATGTCATTAAAAATGGTTTCGTTGTGTTTAAAGTCATTTAAGCATTCAATGTTGGGGGGGTTCCTTAATCTGTAGTATGTGAATGTAGTATTACTGAAAACAGGCATAGCAGTTAGCTAACTTTTTGAGCTAGGCTCGTTGCTAGTTATAGTTATATGTTACATCTCCTGTACTAAAGCAAAGTTTTAGGATCTGATTTAAAATGTGTCATCCGAGCATCTAAGCAGCAATCGTTATACGTTATATGTGAGTAAAGATTAGTATTAAACTATGCTGGAAAATAATTGATGTCCAAATAATTTTCTGCTAATTCTTTTGCTGTTGACTTCATCTGTAATGTGCTTTGAACCCGAGTAGCTTCGAGAAAGGTGAGTCTAATGTCAGACAAACCTGTAGTGGGACTGAAAGGAGATACAGCAGAAGCAGGCAGAGGGGAAGCGATCGGAACATCCTGAAGATTCTGCGCCGAGGACCGCCGGCTCCTTCTGCCTTCCTGCTCACCGTTTGTTGCTTTCCTCCTTTCCTTACGTGTAGGAAAAGATGATTCGTCTAAATCATCATCCTCGTGCTTCAAAGCGTTCTGTAAAAAACAAACCATGTCAGTGGCCTATGTACTGTATACAGCTAAAATATGTATAGCACCTGCTGGTGTTAAATACCCATTACATTATGTTATGCTGCTGTTTCTGTACCTCGTATATAGTAAATTGCTGTTTGAGGTCGGGGTCGATGATTTTGCCCTTTAGGTGTTTTTGCATGATGCGCTCTATCCCCTGATGCTCCAGGCAGTCTGTCATATCATAGAACGAATCCTGGTCTGGCAAAGCTGCTAGAGTCTGAGAGAGAGGGGAAAAGGCATGAAAATTCAGGGGCTACTGTAAATATTCACCTTCCCAACTATGAACAAAGTTTTCAGGTCTAAAATAAACATTTTAAAACAAAACAAAAAAAAAAACAACACTATTAATATATAAAATTTAGTGGTGGTAGCACCATGTGTGTTCACTTTGTGTTTTATTCTGTCTTCAGTAGTGGTTTACATTTTTTTTTATTACTTGCTTAAATGGTGCTCATTGTGACAATCAATTTTTAGAACTACCTTCTTAGAACTAAACCAAGACTGAAACTATTCAGTGGACTTCACATGCGCTGTTCTGTAGACAAGTTACCCATCAGCTCAACAGAGAAAGCTAATCATCAATTAAGTAACTAAGATCGTTTAGTCATGTTGCTGAGAGAAGTATCATTTTAACAGCAAATGTATATAGATTTAAGATTGTGGGTTTTTTGTTTTCTTCTACAAAAATACTACTATACTACTCATAATACGGTTCTGTTGTGTATGTAACAGCTTAAAAAACAGCATAAACTAATCCAAGTAATGGAGGAGCACATGTACTTCTACAGCTACATTAACGTACTCTCTCTCTGTGCATCCATGAGTTTTAATGCATGCAGATTGTTATTAAAGGCCACGCTGAAGTTACTGAATTACTGAGCTACTAAACTCAGTATCAAACTGTTGGGTTTTTGATGCTGCCATTGAGCTAAAATAAAACTGCTACACTGATTGAAGCCAAGATGTGCTTGTACATGCGCTACCTTGTTAATAAGGGACATGGTGAAGACCAGAAGCTCTGTATCTGATCCATTCCTCTCCTCTAAAACATCCACCAAATATGACCAGGGCTTTACACCTGCAACAGCATGTCCAGAGTAAACCTCAAGTCAAGCTAGTACATATAAACATTCCTTTAAACCCTTCCTCTGAATGCGTGTGTATGTCAGTCATGAGCTTTTTACCTCTTCTGCTATCCACAGTGTTGACAGCCTGAATAAGCAGCGGGCTGTTCGACTCTGTGTATTCAACAAACACTATGAGGAGCTTCAGAGCCGTCTTCACTACCAGACGAGACTGAGAGAGAGAGAGAGAGAGAGAGAGAGAGAGAGTGCTTACATCTCTTTTACACCAGATGGCGGCATCAGAGTAGAAGTATTAAGAACCAAGTGTATGCACAGACAGACAGACAGACAGACAGACACACACACCATTAAAAAAAAACAAAAACAAAAAAAAAAACCACAGTCCTTGTTGACTCTCTCTCACCTTTATCTTTCAGGAAGGTTCACAGTATATCTAAAGAGTTTTTCTGATTATTAACTCAATTTATTTAATATCTAAGGGCTGAGGGATCATGTTCAGGACAGGGCTGATCAATATCTAGTAGCTGCTTACATAAAAAATAAATAAAAAAAATTGTATAGACTTCTCATTATCAATGTTAAATAACTTCTTCCTTTCTAAGCATTTATTTTAATTATAACATCATTAAATAAAAGTAAATAGTGATAAACATTTTTTTCCAGGCATAAAAGCTGCCCATAAATAAATTATGATATAAATTATAGTGATGTTTCCGTTTCCAATCAAATAAATGGTTTAAATCCACTTCTCATGATACACATTGAGTCATGAAAATACTGCAAGTCTGAAGTAAATTGTAAAATCGGTCCTGAAAGTAGGAGATGAGGTTCGGTTGTATTGCAACATCTGTCATTTTCACTTCCTCAATGGACAGCATGACACCGGTGAGGATAAGAAGCTCTCCTCAAGTTGCCTGCATGAACCAGTGCACTGGAGTGTGGAAAAACTACATCAGAGTGGTAAATAAACCCCAAGCACCAGGTGCTTCAGGTACAAGCATCAGCTAAATACTCGTATCACACACTCAGCTTTATAATGGTAATGAAGCTTGAAAATAAAAAAAAATAAAAAAATCTTAACTACTTTCCACACACATACATTGATTTAGTCAGATGTTTTTATCCTTCTAAAAAAAATGATGCTTAAATGTCACTTCACTAAGTGATTCATACCTTGCGGTTAATGTTGATGGCTTACTCAATAATACTATGGATGTGTTAAGGTCGTGGTCACACTAGCAACATTTCTGCTCAGTACTCCACCTTTTCCGTTTTGTTTGCAGCTTTGAACACTGCAGTATTTAAAATCTGCTGCCCACAAACTAAGAACATTCAACCACAGTCTACCACTAATTAGCCTACAAGGGTGTGTGTGTGTGTGTGTGTGTGTGTGTGTATGCGTATGTGTGTGTTTATGTTATATAACGTGGTTACTCACCAGGCTGCCACAAAGGGTGTACAGCCACTGCACTGTCTCATTATGGTTTATAACTCCATTCATCCCATCCACGAACAGCATGATTTGGCTCAAAGCTGCAACACAACACAAACACACACAAGTTCCAGTAACTACAGAGAAGTTGAAGGTGGGAAGTTCATCAGCAAGAACCAGGCTTCATTTTGGTGGATATAAAGGGTCAAACTAAAAGCTGTTTGTTGTTCCAGAATAAACTTCCTGTCCTAGAGTCCAGGCCAAAAAAACAATGCTGCAGATTACACAAGGTTACAGATCTAAAAGCTAAAACAGCCCAGAGTTTACATGCACTAGACGTGAACCCTGGACAGTGCAGATACATTGAAGGCCAAGTTAAAGTAGCATGTAGAGTCACTTAGCACATCACAGCCTGCTTAGCTTTGAGTTTTGTGTTTGGAGCAGGAGATACACTGAAAATTCTTAGATGGATCCAAATGCAAAATTAAGGGACATTGGAGTAAAAACTTTTTTTTTAATCATCATTTTATCATCATTCTTATAATGATTTTAGGTAGTGGTTCAAATTAGTTTAGAAAATATCCCTGGGCACATGTGTTTTATTTTATTCATTCATTTAACATTTTACTCCCTCCTCTGCCTTCAACTTTTGATGCACAGCCCGAAAATAAGTAGCCAAATTTATTAAAATTAAAATAAAATAAAATGATACTGTGCAAGAAGAACATTACATACGATCATCTGAAAAGAGCTGTTGACATTAATACGATTATTGCTTCTGGAATTGTTTTATTGCTGCGAACAGGTTTAGTGAAAATTTGTGAAAATGCATTAAAAAAAAAGTGATCCTTAACCACACCCACTTACCCTTAGCCACACCCACTTATGCATCTGATCCATAGCCACACCCACTCATCCTTAGACACACCCACTCACCCATCTGACCTTTAGCCACAAGTTGTACATTTGGATATGCTGGTATTATTTTTAAATAAAAAATATTCTGGATTTTTCTTGCTTTCAGTTGCAAAGGTTTTCAAGCTTTTATGCTTGTTTTTATTTATTTATTTATTTATTTATTTATTTATTTATTTATTTATTTATTTATTGATCTTCCACCTCGAAGAATGTAGTTCTGATAGTTGTGGTCTGCCTCTCCACCCACTTTTATAAAGCAGGACAAGCCATCAGAATTCACAAACTCTGGTACCAGGTCTTTATCATCCTGTAAGACAAAAAAATAGAAACAGTTCACTTGTTTGTTTTAAATGTTCTGCGTGTGTTTAGTATGTTTTAACAAGATAATCCTATGTATCCAAAATAACCAATAATTATTTAAATTATTAATCCCCAAAAAATGGCAAATAAAATTTTACTATAAATTCTATGTACAAGTGTTCAAAGCATGAGGTGGACATTCATGCATAGCATTCTAAATAATGAAAATATTAGATAGTATGATATACAGAGCAATAAGTAAGAATAAATACATTTTGCTTTTTGTTTAATTGTCCCTTTGTACACCTTTTAAACAACAGCTCCCTCCCACAGCTGATTCAGGCGTTATCAGTCAAATATCTGGGCAGCTGTAATTGCACAAAACCTTTATACAAACATTCCCACGTACAAGCGCCAAGATGAGTGACAATCGCTTCTCATCATTGTGAAGTCATGGAAATAAATTTGGTATGTAATAAAAGGAAAAGTTATTCTAGCGTTCTTTAAGACAATAGATCATGACATCATTGATCATGTCAATTTCAGTGTGGTCATGTAGTCAACTCCTTGTGCACTTACCTGAAACAGCTGCTTTAATGAGAAAAGTGAACGCCGCAGTTCAGGCCCTTGGGAGTTATACAGTTTCTCTGCAAGAGAAAGAACAAAAGTGTTGATACGATATCTAGTGAAACATCAAATAGGTCAACGAGTCTTTCATTGAAAAACCAAGATCTGTTATTTCATCCCTGCATTCAATGACTTACTGTCGATGCTATAAAACTAAACTGTACATGTGAGCGCTCTTACCATGTCATTAGGCTTAAATGTGCTGGAACTACACAAACATTGTGTGGAATAATCACCTTTAATGTACAAAGAGCTAGTTGGTATAAAAAGGCAAGGAGACTAAGCTAAGAACCTGCAATGTCTTTAAAGAAAAGAATATAAATAAAATAAGTATAATCTTTGGCCTCCTCAAAACATCTTTTTTTGTTGTTAAGCCGGGGCTAAAATTTTCCCCCTTTATAAGGAGATAGAAGATAGACTAAGCTTTTAAAAGTCAACATCGACATTTAAAAATCAAATTTTAAAATCTATTTAAAATTAACATCTACATACATGTTTCCATTTCTAGCTAAGATTTCATCAGTAACCAACTTTCATATTAACTGGCAATCATAACATGGAAGAAGCATCATGAATAAGTAGATGACACCAAAATTCTAGAGAGCACAATTAAAGCTCCCTTTTTTAAAAAAAAAAAAAAAGTTATTTTGTAATGGAAGGTTAATAAAAGACAGACAGACAGAATGAAAGAACCCCACAAGCATAAATGTGTAATCCATACAAGCTGTGACTTGTGGTCTGTTGAGACTACGGAGCGATTTACAGTCCAACTTCTTTTCAATGGAACCTGTTCTCCTTTGACATTACACAATGCAAAAAAGCAAACATGTTCTGGCTGAACCAGGAAACATGGGCTATGTGAAAAATAATGTCCAGTATTAGCACTGGCAATACCTGCAGTGAGCAGAAACTCCTAAACAGTCTTCCTGCGCTGATTTCAATTCAAGTTTAAGTTCAAGTTAGCTTTATTGTCACTCCGCTTACATGTTAAGACATGCAGTGGAACGAGATGTCGTGTCTCACAGGTCAACGGTGCAACACACTGTACATACAGACACAAAACAACGACGAAGCAGGAGGGCAGGTACGGATTATGCCATCAGTACAAACAATACACTCTATGTAAAGACTTTCAGGAAATAAATATAAATATGTGGACTATACAATGCTTCCCTTGATATTGTACATGTGCAACAAGAGGCATTCAGTCAAGCAGCTGGTAGCGGGCTAGTGCAAGATACAGTGTGCAACACAAGCATGTAAACATGTGTACTGACTGTGTTTTTGTACACCATTTTAGTTTTGACGTTCCAGTTTGCTAATGCCGTGGTGAGTGCGGAAATAAATGTACAGTAGGTCACGTCACAGGAGGCCTGTGTGTTTTCAGGGGTGGCAGTGGTGGTTTGAGTTCAGGGCAGCAAATCACTTAAAAATCTCATAGGTGTTCAGTTGGCTTGAGATGAGACAATATGCAGGCCATTGGTTTACATCATTTTCATCCTCATCACAGGGACTCCTCATGTCCTCTGGATGTAGGCAGGGTCATCCTAGAAGACACCACTTCCATAAGGTGATCAATCTGAAGGTGTTTGAACTCCTTTAGAAAGAGATTTCTCATTAACTTTACATATGTCATGCCAGACAAACATCTCACACAGCGTGGCTGCTTTATCCATTAATACGTTTCCATTCATTTGGAATTAGGGACGAAAAGACAAATCACAATCCCACCCATCTGCATGTTTGTCTAATACATCTTGGAAACAGGAATTCATAAACAATATCCTTTCCAGCCCAAACTTGCTTAATTGTCACCTTCCAAGGAAGCCACTTGGATAGTGAGAAGATTTATCAGCAGTCTTTAAGTCATGTCACAACATGTACACAGGAAGCTTTTGATGAATTATGAAAAGTGTTATTAGTTTAAAAAGAAAGTTATAAGCCTAACATTCAGGCACAAGCAGCATCTTAAAACATCTACAGTACACAAACAAGTTATATTAATGACCCAGTGCTTCACATTGCAAATATATCAATCCATCAACAATTAGTTATGCATTAAAGTACCAAAAATATACAGAAAAAATACTTATTTATTTTTCATTGTACAGAAAATTTGGCTCCATGTTAAATTCCACACTAAAATCCATGCAATGAAAATGTGGACTTTGTTTTGATAGACTGCTTTGACGACCAAACAGCCTGGTGGTTTCTAATGACAGCCATGTGAGGTAATTACTGCCCCTGTGTGCACATTTGCACAGAAATAAGAAAGGGGGAGAGAGAGAGAGAGAAAGCGCGACATATAGAGTAACAGAGCTGCTGTGTGTCTTTTCATGAAGGAAGGAAGTCTCTGACTCATGGCTGACAATCAAATGGACCCAAAAGAAACCGGAAGCACAAACCCAGATGTAGCTTTGTAACACACTTTGTATACATATTCCACAGACAGCAGTAACAGCATTGGCGTTTACCAAGTTAGGATGTTTAAGGCAAATTAACATACAAAAAATAGCCTGCACAATTATTGTCTAAAATATACAGGATGCAGTAGTTCAATACAAAGGGTCCTTTTGGTTCATTTCTGGCCTGAAGCAGCACTAATAGGTGTGAGGGTCAGATATCCACAAGCGCTTTGGCTATATCTGACCATCACACCTATATGTAAGGAACACCTACTCAGTAGGGAAGTGGTAGCTTAGTGGTTGAGGGGTTGGAAGGTTGCGAGTTCAAATCTCAGGGCCACCAAGCTGCCACTCCTGTTCCCCAGAGCAACCCTTAGCCCTCAATTGCTCAGCTGTGTAAATGAGATGCAAGTTGCTCTGAATAAGGGTGTCTGCCAAATGCCACAAATGTATGTGCTTTCTGAACATCCCATTCCAGATTTAGTTCACCCTAAAAATCTGCATTCATTTGGGAAGGATTTTGGAATTTGGCTGGTGGGATGTAGAGCAAATTTGCCTGGGGTTCAAACTGTGTTCATTCTACCACTACCACTGTTGCACCTCTTAGTCTTCCCTAGTTGCAGTTAAGATTAAACTCATAGATTATACCAGAATTTAACCTATACCAGAAGTTACCTCTAAAACAATGGATTAAGCATTGCATATTGAACACAACAGTGTTTTGCCGTTAGACAGTATACCAGGTAAAGCTGCTTTAGCAAGCTAAAAAACATGAAATATCAAACATTAAAAAAAGTGCATCAGAATGGTGAACGAGAGATTGGTGCCATAGTTATGGTTATTGTGGATTAAATAAACGGACCACTACTAGACTAATGAAAAAGCTAAAATTGTTAGCCTACTGAAGCAATATATACAGGATATAATTAAATAAAGAAGAAAGGCAGCAATGGTGAGCTCTGACCAGATATTAGGTAGATATATTTTGAACCACTGACAAAAAGACTCATTGTCTAAATGTGCAGCCTTTACCGGACAAGCAAGTCTTCTGCTCAATGTTCTCATGGACTTTTCACAGGGTCCTGGAGATTTCTTGAACTGAATATTTGAGGTTGAGGAGAACATGAGAACAAAAGAGAACGTGAGAGAGTGGAGAGCGGAAAAAAAATTCACATGAGGACAACAAATTACAAACATTTACAACCAAAGGGAACTCGAGAGCTTTCTTTAGCCAGTAACACCAACTGTTTTGTTTGAGTCTAAACAATGTTGGTATTTACCTTCACAACAAATAAAAGTGTCATACAACTAAATGGATCTGCCTGAAAAAAAAGAACAAAATGGAACAATAGGCATGTTTCCACCATAAATAAAAAAGGAAAGTTTCTTCTCCCAGTGTCCCAAATCTGTACAAGAACATTGCACAAGATCTTATTTCTGCGTACTACCAGTCTCGGGTTCTCGAATGTAAATGCAAATCCCAAAATACAGATGTCCTGAAACTTGTGCATTAGAACAATAAATGACTTTACATCAAGAAAAATGTAAAGTATTTTCTAATAATAAAAATAATCATTCTGAAGTGCACGGGGGGCATGGTGGCTTAGTGGTTAGCATGTTCGCCTCACACCTCCAGGGTTGGGGGTTCGATTCCCACCTCCGCCTTGTGTGTGTGGTTTGCATGTTCTCCCCGTGCCTCGGGGGTTTCCTCCTGGGTACTCCGGTACTCCAAAGACATGCATGGTAGGTTGATTGGCATCTCTGGAAAATTGTCCGTAGTGTGCGAGTGTGTGAGTGAATGAGTGTGTGTGCCCTGCGATGGGTTGGCACTCCGTCCAGCGTGTATCCTGCCTTGGTGCCTGATGACGCCTGAGATAGGCACAGGCTCCCCGTGACCCGAGGTAGTTCGTATAAGTGGTAGAAAATGAAATGAATGAATTTTGAAGTGCTGATGATCGATCTGACAGAATTAATACTTAATTGTTGCTAATCTTGTGTAACAGTGGGGTCAGCCAACAAGGTGACTAGTAATGAAAGACAGATTAAAAAACACAATACAAGGTCACTTCCTACTAGGAAGCATGGCAAAAGCTAGTCTGGAATCCACAAGACTTCACAGGATTTTATACACAGGTTTCTATTTCTTTATTTAAACAGATGTTCTTCAATCCAATTCTGCAAAACCAAATCATGAAGTTCCACTAGACCTGCATGAAATTTGGCTAAATATAAAAGATCCCTATAATTTCAGACTAGCTCTCCTCATCTATTTATGATCATTTGTCCAAAAACTGCACAGTAAACACTGGAAGTACATCCAAATTTAAGCTGCCTACATCATATGCCTATACTGAGAGGAATATTTTGACTATCCATTCTGATTCAAGCCAGGAAACCTATCCGGTATCTCTCCTCAATGTCGGAGTTCATTGTCTACAAACCTGAGACACAGGATGTCATTTCAGTCATAAGTGAGAACAGAACAGGAAAGAACTGTAAATGAGTAAAGAGACCAGTAATATGTGCGTTGTATGTGTGGATAAATCATTCTAGGACCAGCAGGCTATTTTTTGGTGAGGTGACAAACCTGTACACGAAGCAGACTTATTTTTCCGAGGTCTCATCGTTACCAAAATATGACTTTAGTGTTGTATCCATCTTCATCGGTATTCTATTAAAGTGTATAACTAATACATATATACATATGTATTATACATATACTTTATACATATAATAATTGTTGCTAGCGCTGAATGAGAACCGAAGACGGAAGCGGTCAACGTTCAGGGTCTGCTTTTCAATTTCATTTCTGCAAAAACAACCCAGTAGCAATTTGTGTTATTAACCCACTTTTCTGTTAGATTATTTATTTATTTATTTTTAGACCTGATAAGATGTGAAAATTCCAGCATGTCCTCCTGTTGTGGCTAAATGTGTGAATAAAAATGGAGTATAATACCGACCCCGAAATAGGATGTTGTTTTTGGAGTCAATGAAATTAGAGAAGGACACGTACATCAAGAGTACTTTGTAATGTCCTCATTAAACTGAAGGTGAAGTCCCAGGGCTCAGACAAAACAGAAATAAAAATAACCCACGTCTACTCAGTTGGTGGCCAAAAAACCACACACTGATGTTCTGGTAAAAGAACAAACCTGTTTGTTATAACAGGCTTCAGGAGGGAGGAGGTGCATGTGCATTAAAAAGGAAATAATACAAGTCGACTGTGGAGGACAAGCCGCGGGCTTAACCTCTGACCTCTCAGTCAGAGCATCATTAACAACATGCTCGTAACATGTCTAAAGGTTAATAGTAGGATCATGAATTCAGGCCCAGGCTTCACAGGCCTTATATAAGCACAGAGTAAAGACAGAGTATTCTTGCACAAACTGCCGATGCCAGAGCAATCTACATTATTCCCAGGATCTAAAAAAACATGGACATTTTCAGCTATTCTGGGTCTTTGTGTATGCTGGCTCTCTTTAAATCGAAAATAATCAACTTTATAACACATCGCAACCTCATCCCAAAATTAAATTAGCTCAGTTATAAATAGGAAAGACAGCCAGATTTAAAATATACAAGAGATGAATTTATGGATTTAATTTTTAATTTGAAATACAGATTAATTTAAATTGAAAACTTGTGTAAATAATTCTAAACTAGAAACAAAATAATTGTAAACAAATAGGAAGACAAGCTAGCAAGAGAAATAATAATAAGATATGGTAAATAATAATAACTTTCGATACACAATCTGAGACACTTCTCAGTAAAGATGGGGGAAAAACAGTTTCACAAGAAAAGGCTTTTTGATTGACAATGCAATCTTCCTCCAATAACTTACGGTAATATGAATGTATACTACTCCAAAAATCCTGTATAGTACAATTTGTTAAACTGCTAAAGTATCATTTAATGACGGAAGGTAACTCGAATCCATCTTAAGAAGCGGCCTTTGGCAATACAATAGAGGAAAGGTTTCTTATCTACCTTGTGTGTTAGCAGTCACTCTGTAAGGCTAAGTGGTGAACTAACAGATAACAGTTGGCTTCTGTGCTGCTGTCGGGCATCTGGATCGACTTATAGCCTCTCTGGTATTCAACATCAGCTGATTGTTATCACCTACTGTCTTCTATTGAATACAAGCTCCTAATCTATAAAACCACATACCGATGAAACCCACAGACGAGCTGAAGGAACAGCATGAGAGGAATTTAAATCAGATCAGGTGTGTTAAGCCACCGTGAACATATAATTTAACCATTGAGACATTAACATTTTCTATCATTTAGTGTAGTTGTCGTCATGTACTTGTCATGTGCACCCAGAGCAGAACAAATAATCCCATTTCAGTTGCTCTGGTTCTCAATTAATTAATTAATTCATCAAATGATGGTATCAAATTAAGCTATCATTACTATATAAAACTTTATATAAATCAGTAAAAGTCTCCAGACCTACATTCGTGTTTACAGAGTTAGGTGTATACTGTGATTTATTTATTCAGTTTAGGGAATAAATAAATCAAGATGCATTTGATTAACGCTAGTTAGGAAAACGATTCAGATTATTTTAAATGAAGCAGAAAAGAGGCTTCTTTTTAAAATTATACATGATCTGCACAGGCAGCATTTTACCTGAAGGGTAGCTATACTGGACAGGTTACATTTCTTTGCCTGGAAGGAATCACCTTCAAGATAAAAATTAACTTATTAATAAAACACCGAATTGTAAACAGTCCAACATTATGCCCTTTATGTTAGGTGGACACATACTGTAATCAAATACAGACAGGTTAAAAAAAAAACAAGAACAAAAATACTTTACCTGATTTCCACTAATCACAATCAGTAGAAACAAATCAATATTTACCTAGAGTAAAGCAACCTGGATAAAAGAGCCCAAAATCTAAATCCAGATAGTCTTTGAGTGATTACATGGCAGCAGGCAGGACTCGGCCAAGAGCACTACAGCATGTAAGAATGTAGCATTGTAACACTGCCAGTACTTTAAATTCTGATAAGCCATTCGGCCCGGATTTCATTTTTGACCCCTTAACTCAGCTAACGTTATGAGCCAAGCATGTCTGACATCTCCTTCACAAAGTAAGCCGAGGTCTCGTTTATAAACTTTTCACGGCATCAGCTTTGCATTATGATGCATGGGATGTGAAAATATTAAAAGCAAACTGAAGAATACAGCAGAAGTTCCAGGATTGCTTTGACTTTTTCCGGTCCATGATGAGTAGCTATTTTGAGTCACAGACAGACACTAATTTGTAGGAGTTAAAGTCAGTGTGAAGTCAACCATCTCATTCACATGTACAGTACATGATCAAGGAGTGACAGGACAGTCTTCGGGAGGTCAAACTGTATAAATAACTTGCAGTCTCTATTCAAATGTAGTTTCTAAAGAATTCTAAAATGTAAATGGAATTTAAGAGGTTAAGGTCAAGAATTTGCGATTAATAAACACGCACATGTGGGAAACTTTAAACATTAGTATATCCAACTATAAAAACGGGTCACCTGCTAGAAATAAATAAATAAATAAATAAACACCGAACGTTATGAAAGAATGCAGGAATTTTCCTCACTATTTCTGTTGTGATAACCTTTAACCTTTCTCGACAATGCAGGAGCACCGTGTTCACTGTTACATATAAAGCCTTCAAAGAGTGAAATATAATTTAGCAAACTAAATAAAAAAAATAAAAAAATCTAAAATAATCAAGCAACTCCAACACCTTTTAAAAAGAAAACAAAAATAGTAATAGTATAAGAATACATATATTTTTAATGCGTATTTGTTCAAGAATTTATTCAGCAGTTTAGTTGAAACTCAATGTTTGAGTTTTAATAGTCTTTATTAAAGGGGAAAAGATCATAGCCCTCCTAATTTCTTTTTGTTTTACATAATTTTATAAGAATACCAATTTTAAAAATTCAGCACATTATTTAAATATTCATTGGAGCCAAAAAGGGGTTTCCCCCCCTGCACTTTTAATTACATTTCATTAAATAAATGGTCATATTGGCAATATCTATACGTGGTAGACCGTTTTTTGCTTCAGCCTTGAGGGAGTGGATTCATCCTCACAGATGATAAAGGCCTTAGAGCTGCTTATGATGTGACTGACTTAGACAAAAGTTGTGTGTGGCATCTCTGAGAAAGGCCTTGCAAAATATTCCCAGAGGAGAAAGAGTATCACTGCAAAGAGAAAGCAGGGCACTGAAATAATAAATCAAATATAATAGAAATCCCGAGAGACAATACTGCGTACCAAGACGTAGAGTCAGAACAGAGATGAAATGGAAAAAGGCTTTGGGACATAGCTAAGTTAGGGTGACTGAAGTTCCCAGTCAATATCTGGGAATTAAAGAAAGATGATCACAAAATCCAGGGTTACTGCAAAAATAATAGCAACCTCTATTTCTGACAAACGTCTGTAGGAAAAACAAGAAAGTTCAGACTGTTAGCAATCTCAGTGTACAGCCATACACACGTGCACACGCATGCCTGTGTCAAATTGCCCTCATCCCTGAAGACTGCCATACCATGCAACAAAACAAAACATCAAACTTCAGAGTTAAAGCTCAGATCAGCAAAACAACTAATCCATTACAGCCTCTCAAGACTACAATTGCATTTAAGGCACAAATCCAGACGAGTCCCTGAAACAAGAAAACAACACAAGCCTCAAGGGAAGAACTGTTTCAGATATGCATCAATGGCCCTGAGTAACTCATTGCAAGGATTCTTGAATAATTACCCACATTAACAAAAATCCCTTAGATGATTCATTACATTTTACACTGCTGAATGGCTGAATTCTCAGAAGGTTTTGATTAATTTTCTATAAAAGAAGCTGTAAATAATAGTGAGGTCACACATTCGAAGCCTAATGATAATCAGATAAAAAGACTTATTTAACAAAGAAAATTATTTTTCTTTCCACTGCTGGAAAATATCCAGCACAGTCGACTTTGACAAGAGGAGCTTACTAGTTCTGTGGATGTTCCATAACATAAAAGTGAAAAATTGATGAGTGCAAATGATGCTTTTTAATAAATAAAAAGGCTTAAAATGTGGTTTAATTGCTGTGGTAGAAGTAAGAAAAAAAAAGAAGAAAAAAAAAGGTTTTCTTCATTAGTGTCAACTTCACATTGGGACACGTCACATCACTCAATCATTCACTGATTATTTCTACACTAGTATTCCCTGTTATGTATAATTCATCATAATGCAAAAAAAAAGTGGAGGCAAAAACTTATAATATTTAAATTAATTAAAAATACACCCACACTTAAATATATATATTTTGTAACATGGTAGCAGTCCATGATGGACATGAAAATGCTTAAGAAAATCAGTCACAGAAATGACAAAAAGCTCAAACATATTTTAAAACTGAATAACTGACAGGAATAAATGCCTGATTTCAGGCCAATTGGCAACATCCGCTTTTATCCATCGTTAACCAGGGAGCGTCTTTGGAGCTATAGTTCTGCAATGAAACATGAGTGTGCGGTTCTATTCAGCATTCGCGCATAAATGTGGGCAGAAATAGAAGCGCAGAGCCCTGTGGGATGACCTATCTACAGCATGGCATTTCCTGTTAGCCACTTTAAATGATATTGTTCCGCTTGGAGAGAATTACAGTGGGAACAGTTCAGCAAAACTCTCCCTGCTTGTGCTGTTCACTTTGGTTTTACCTTATTTGCATGTAGTGAACTGAATTTTTATTTCCTTTGAGAATTCTGGGATAATGAAGCCAGATTCAAACTGGCTGGATTCCTCAACTAATATATTAAGTAATGATAATGTGAGGTTTGGAACATGATGTTCTGTCTGCTTGGTACATTCTATTATGTTGTTACTTTACTACCCGATGGATTGTTTTCCTGTGAAAATATCATTATAGCGAACAGTCTCGTAGCATCAGAGTCCACAGGTCATCCTGAAAGTTCAAGTTACTGTCGGTGTGCAGCTTTATCTGACCTCTCCATGTGTCTGTAAGCTTCCTCTGGTTTCTTTGGTTTCCTCCAACCTTCCAAAGCTGGACTGGAGACTGTAAATTGTAGGTGTGATGAATGCATATACTGTATCAGGTGCTCTGAGATAGCATTCAGGTGGTAGTTCTACTTTATGCCGTTACCCTGGGAAACCTCCGTATTCACAGAGACTGTAACCAGGAGAGAAGAATGAACACAGAACCCAATTACAGTGTAAATGATACATCAGGATTAGTCAGGATTTGTCACGAATCAACTAAAGAACTGCTGCAACTCCTGAGTTCAAAAACCACAACATATCGAGGTTGATTTTCCTGCATATGTTTGTGTTCGTATTTCCTGTGACTCAAAGGAAATGAAGGCAGGGTCACAGAGCAGTCTATATACAGTACAGGCTTCCTCAGCTTCTTGAACCGGTCCAAACATACGCTCACTCACTCATTCTTATTCATACACCAGAAAATACCTGAACACACATCTCAAAACAAGTAAATTTAATAAATCAGAAATTAAGGTCACTCCTGTGTGTCAAAGAAATTCCCTAAAAAACTGTCACTTTCTGTTAAAACCGATACGAGTGCAATTTTGACTACTAACAAGATCCTGTATCAGCATGTTATAACAGGAAGAGACAGGCAGATAAATACAGAATGCTGAAATACAGCTTTCCAGAATAAGAAAGTTTCTTCTCTCTCACCAAAAAACACACACACTATAGCATTAACTAAGCCACAGTGTCCTTGAATCGAAGCCCTGACCTCTATAATCCATCCCAAAATTACATGGCCTCATTGAACACCATGTGCCTATTTCTAACAATTCAGTATCTAAGAGGATCCTGGCAGTTTTTATTCTGATTAGCCAAATAACATCGACGGAACAACATCACCTGTTCTAGAACAATGATTACATGCATGTTCTTGAATGATAA
This sequence comes from Tachysurus fulvidraco, assembly GCF_022655615.1. Taxonomy (NCBI): domain Eukaryota; kingdom Metazoa; phylum Chordata; class Actinopteri; order Siluriformes; family Bagridae; genus Tachysurus; species Tachysurus fulvidraco. The sequence continues at coordinate 5,691,106 of NC_062518.1, forward strand.
TCACATGTATGTAACATGTAGTTACAGCGTGTTAGAATAACAATCACCTGACTTCTAGATCGCCGCATGTTCTGCAATAATTTGTACATATTTATTGTATGTTTTAAAAGATCACCACCTAACCCCCCCTAGACACAGAATGTTCTAGACTGATCATCATACTGGAGCAATGCTGTGACCAGGTGACGATCAGCCAACTTCCTGTTACAGCAAGTTCTAGAATGACGATCAGCTTACAGCTTACACAGCCTGCAGATTTGAGACATGTTTGGTCATACAGAGGATACGTCAGGAGCTACAAACCCCTTTGAGGTTTTGAAGATTTGTGTAAAAGTTGAACACAAAGCTGATTATTGTGAAGAGAGTAAGGATTATATGACGGAAAGACCACAGTGTTAACATGAAAAGCACTACACTGCCAAAGGCCAAAAACAGCTATGAAGAAAAACATGAGACATGACTCATGTCCTATTTCTACATATAGGATTATGACATAAAGCCTTAAGAATGTTTTCCAATTACTTTCCCCTAACAACATCTCAGTGGTTTCAGAAGGTCATTACAGCAATTACATGGGCAAAAGATCTGATAGATGAATATAAAATGTTTTACAAAATGATAATGTAGAGAATTCATCTGGCTTGTGGAGATAAAAAGGCATAAAGGCATAATTGATAAATAATTGCTTATCATTATGTAGACACAAAATCAAATTAACATCACTGTAATACAAAAACTAAAATGTTACTTGTTAATATTACCATTTGTTGAATATGTGACACTGATGTATATTATATTAATTTGTTCATCTTCCACTTCACCACTGCATACCTAGTTGGGATGCCAGTTAACCACAGGACATAACGAACAGATTCATTTCCCACCAATTGTATTTCAGAGGATCTGGTTCAAGCAAAGCGAAGGCTTTTGGACATGACAGGGAACCGGAGAATCCAGGGGAACTCCACATGGGCACAAGAACACACACTTCCACACAGACCTGATCCCAGGTTGAAACCGGAGACCCTAGAGCTGTACAAAGGCAATGCTACCTGCTGAGTCAGGTAACAAGTTCTAGGGTTCTAGAATTCCAATGTACTATAATGCAAGGAGTTTTAGTGTCAAACAATAACATACAAAGCATGATGCTGCTCTTCGTAAATAGAATGGCATCTGGTGAAAGGAAGTTGCCATAATATATAGGTATTAATAACAAGGGAGGAGTAAATTAGAGGGCGTCAATTTATATTTACTATAAATAAAGCAATAGGCCCATGTCTTGAAGGTGAAAAAAAGAAAAAAAAATTCCTCGACCGTGGTATGTGGGCAGATTTGTTACCCTCCTGCGGCTTAAACAAAAAGGTTGGTGAACTGGTCTGTCGTGTTAAGGTATTTTCTATTCAACAAAGTGCACCAAGGTGGGGACAAGCTTTCGCTGCTGGAACAATTATTTTCTTAAACCACATTACCCACAGTAACCACTAAGAAACTCGGTAAATGTGTCAAAGTTAGTTACACAACTTTGAATCACAGAGCAAGCATATTGTCCAATCACAGATGTTAAAGAAGCGTGTCGAAGAATTATTAGCAGCCCCTATAGTCCACTACTTATTTTTTCTGTTTAAAAATGACGGTTTCATGTGTTTACTCAGATCACATGTCAATTTCAATAATGACTCTTGCAGGCAGTGTGACATTTATTCAGTATTATATGGTGTTATTGTAATGATTATATGGTATTAGTTAGATAATCCTAGCAGCGTAATGTATTCGAAAGGCAAAGCCACAGTACTGCTCTAATGAGTCCTATGAATAGACAACATTGAGTAGGAAAATTTATTAACAGAATGGTGCAAGTTCTCGGTGTTATTTCCAAAGTAGCTGTGAAGTCATACATTCTCAATATAGCATCTTTGATAGCCAACATCTACAAAATCTAATCAGAGTTTGACATTTTTTCCTGCAACAGAATTTGTCCGGTCATTTTGCACATACTAGCCTACTTTTCCGATACTCGTGCCCATTTGTTTTGGTGTTATAAGCATCCAGCAGACAACAAACTATTAATATGTTCACCCGTAAAACACAGACTATTTATGATGCTCTAGAGATTACAGATCAAGGTACAAGACAAACTATTTATGATGCATTAGAGATTCCAGATCAAGGCTGTGCCATGGAACTAGACACCAAACCCAGCTGTCATACTGGTGACTAAAAGAAGCACTGATTAAATATTTTAAACTCCAGAGTTCAAAGCAGAAAGGCACAATGCTAGCATGGGAACTCCTCTTAAAAACAGTGCATTATAACAACAAATTACAAACCAGATTCCCCCGAATACACAGAGCATCAGAGGGAACATGCAAGAAGTGACACATTTAACACTGAAATGCCAGCCAGCCTTGACTGTCCAATGTGATTCCTTCTATGCCACCATGGAGACAAAACAAGCACCAAATACCTAGACAGGCTATATAAGAAAAACACTTACGAACTGGTATTTGGAAGCATTTTATTCACCAATGAGGAAAACCATCGTTTCTTGGCAAAAAAAAAAAAAGCTTCCTAAAGACAAGTTATCAGTTTCTGCATTGCTATTTTCCTCAAAATTAGTTTTTTTTGCCATTTCCCACACCCTAGCTAACTTTCCTCAAATCATATGATGTCTACTAACCAGGGAAGGTGAAAGTTATAGCATGGATTTGACACTAATCTTCCACATCTTTTCAATCTGCTGGTTCGGGAACCGTGCTATCTACCCATTTCCACATACACAAACTAAAAGGTGATTGGCTATTATTGCTCTGATTGACAAGAGGGAAAAAAGTGGCTTTTCGGATATTTTAGCATACGTGTCTTTTTCATACCCATCAGGCTCATCAGACTGGTGCTTTTGTTTAGATTTGCATAGGGTAATATGCAATGCAAAAAAAATTTATTTTGAAAGGGTTAAAAGTATAAATCTTAGAACACAATCCAGCTGTAAAACAATTAAACTTGCACTTACTCTATATACTGAGCCCTGACACTCATTCATTCATTTTCAATAAGCCCTTTACCCTGGTTAGGTCCTAATAAATCCGGAGCCTATCCGAGGAAAGAATACATGTATGCGGTGCCTAGGTCTGACATGTACAAACCATAATCTTTTATACACTGAGCACAAAATAGACCTTTTATTAATGGCCATGATCACTTGCCCAGCTCATGAGATGGTATGTGTAGGGAAGATGTGAAAGGTAATGGGAAAGAAAAACCAAAAAAGGGATTTTATATAAATATATTTCTAACCACAAACCCTTGGAGGCTCCTTGAATTGAAAACTCTTAACTCCAGTGGAAAGACATGGATCTTTTTATTTTTGCCATCTCAGCACTGACTGAGAAGGTCTTCCAAAAATCCTTCCCAGAACTTTTTCCCTTTTTGCAGATGGCACAAAAGTTAGAAAAGAAGACTTTCTTACCCAGGATGGCGTGGACACGTACTGACAGCTGAGTTCGGAGGATCAAAATGGGCTTTTTGCCAATGCTGCAAACAGAGAGACAGAAATGGTATAGGATGAGCAGGCAGTCATTTGGTAGCCAAAATACTTCAGAGACATTTAGGGAGTACTGAGACTATTCACCGCTCATGTCAGCGCCGCATTTATTAGTCGTCTCCAACACATTCAAACCTGATGCAGATGTTTAAAAAGGAGTGTTAATGCAGACGAGGAACTATCTGAAAGTGTTACAGAATGATATATGTGACTATATGCCACACATGCGCACAGTCAAGGTGGTCAACATGGGTATTAGGATTTGGAAAGTCATACTGTGGAGAATCATGGGACAGACATGGAAACTATTCTGCATGAAGGTCAGCTGCTAAAATCAGAGCACATTATATATTGGAGTTTCTTAAAGGTGAAAAAAACAAAAATACAGAGCAAATTACAGTCTTGTTTTTCATGCGTTATTTCAAACGAAGCTTTTCAAGTCTGGCTCTCCTTACACAGCGTGGAACCTGATTGAGTTCCAGCTATGACCACATGCTTGCTGAGCCACACACACACTTTTATAAGACTAACTTGTAAATGATCACTACATGCATATAGACTGAGAAAATAGTGCTCATGAAAAACCAAGTCTACTCATTGCCTCCTAACAGTTTTCCTTCTTTACTAATGCCTGTGATTACATCATTTTCAGAGATTTTTTTTTCCTTCCTTGGCTACTATGTTCGCTTTCTCAGCATAACTGCACGGTCCTCGCTTCACTATCTCAGCGGAAAATTAGGACTTTGATTTCGTTGGTTCATTTAAATGATCTACAACGTTCATCTTCTCCAGGAACAGGACCGCATGTGGTCAGAAATAAATAAAAAATTCCAATCATGTTAGGCTTGCACATACTTCACTATATTTACCATCATTTACGAATCATTTCGGAAAATCAACAAACTAGTGATAATAATCAGATTTCAGGTTTACTGTGTAACAGATGGAAAAAAAATCAAGAGAATGTAACTGAAAGCAAGACAGAGCATGAAAGTGCTTGCAATGCTGATTTATGCAAATCAATAGTCAGGCTCTTGTCAAGGTCTCATTATTACTCCAACAGTGAGAAGCATTTTAAGCTGAAGTGCTAAGGCGACTGAACTGCTACACACTACACTTTTAAACTGAAGATGATTTTTGTTTTCCTCAAGTAGTAAATGTTTCTGGAGCAATTCAAACAATGAGGTCATCAGTAGTCTCTGGATCCTCCTACAACTTTTAGATATTTTGCTGTAGAGAATTTTGGTTCATAAACCGAAATAAATGCTAGTGTTTAGTGTATAGATTTTAAATAGAATTTATATATATATATATATATAAAACACTGTATAAATTCTATTTAAAATCTATTTACTGATTAGTCTGTGTCAGGGTTCGGTGGATCTGGTCCTGTGAAGACTGAGCATGAGGTTGAAAACCATTTTTGGATAGGATGCCGGTCCATCACATGACACATGCACACATGTATTCAGACCTAGGGGCAATTTAGTAAAGCCAATCCACCTATTGGCATTTCCTCCATTTTCACTAACCCCCACTAGTTACACATATGATCTACCAAGAGTGTGGATCTGGGATTAAACAGATTACAAATGATATATCCAGAAGATATTTTTAAAGTTCAGGAGCTAATAGGCTAATGAAAACAAAACACACACAAAAAAAAAAAACTGACCCAGGCATTTGTTCTGCTTGATCAAATCACATTCACCTAACGAATTCTTTCGCATCTCAACCTTATTGAAACACACAATTGCTTCATGTGATTCACGTCCTCAAGCATTATAAGTATTTCTTATAAGTCTATCCAACAACAACAGTGGTGAAGTGATTGTTAAATTTTAATGTTTAATTATTGCTTTAAACTTATAGAAGGTACCCTTGCAGATTACATGAATGAGGCGGTCATGCGGTCCACTTCCACTTCCTGGCCTGAGCCAAGACCTTACACAAGGAAAGCTCACTCAAGCAAAGTGTGAGCATAAGTGTATAGGTCTGTGTGTATGTTTTGATGAGCATCAGAATTATCATGGAGCTTATTTGTTTTATGTCTCAGTATTATTACTTAACCCTGTAAAGCCCTGGTCCTTTCTTAACTTATACAAACATGACAAAAAATGCAAAAGCACCAGAACTGGACATCAAGTTGACAGACAGAAAAGAAATGCAGTCATGCTTCTACCAAAGAGTTCTTGGCACATTGTATTAAAGGACTTAAATGTATACTGAATACATTTATTATATTTTAGATTAATCAACATATCCATCTTATATGAAGTAGTTTTTACCCAGGGGGGAGTTTTTACCCAGGATATGAAATCAGTTATGATAGCAGCACATGAAACACAAGAAATATGGGCAGTAACCAATTTTCCTGAAAAAATAAATAAATAAATAAACAAACAAATAAAATTTAAAAAATAAATAAAAAGAAGAAAAAAGAATTTCCTGTGAAACATTAGTGGATGAGTGATGAGGTAATTTGGAATGGGTAATGGGATTGAAAAAAAATTAACAAAAAAAAAACAAAAAACAGTAAATTCTACAATACGTACATTAATTATATAAAAGAAACTTGATACAAAGACAAACTTTCATGTAAATGTGATATTGTACAAATATTTTCAGAATGATTATATATTATTTCTTACTGTATTTATGAGTTTTTATTTGTTTGAATTTTTTATTTTCCAGCTGAATGGAAATGCAGCTAATCAAGACTTACGCCAAATCATCGTAGAATTGCTCCAGTTCATCCTTCTGCTCTGACAGTGAGGTCTCCAGATCCAGGTAGTTTCCATTAGATGCCACCTGCAGCGTACACTCTTCTAACTGAGTGAAGGCACAATAAAAGGTGTGTCAAAGCTATAAAAAGCATAAACATGACACACACACACACTCCCACTTTTATTTACCTACAATCTCATATCTACTTTTGTCCACACTTTCATTACTAAAACTATCAATATGATACTTGTATCCTTTACAATGAAAGGTAACAACTGCCATATTATTCAATCAGTGTCTCTGGGGTGAATACATTCCAAAAATATTTCAACGTCTTGAAAATGTTAGTCCATACCAAAAAATTTATTCAAAAGGCTGTGCAATTGAATCTTAAATCAGGAATGATGGAAACTCTTCCTGACTACCGTTATCCAGTCCAAACAGTCGCTGTATGGACAGAGAGGAGATTCTTCTGTCTTATCTCGCTGCATTTCCCGTGCTGTACGTCAACACTGCCACGTTCGCTCTAATAATGAGGATAATTGAAGCTGTTCCTTCTCCCCTTATCTGCTGCTTACAGATCCCACCCTTTCCTTAAGGCTCAAGTCCATCAAATGCATACACACAAACAAAAAAATATGTGCAAGGTTTTGTTGAGTTAAAAGTCTATATCCCTTTGCCTTGGTTTTCATTCATTTTAATGCCATTCCTGACGCCACTCCTAAAAGCTGTCAAAGCGAAAATCTGCATGCACATAGCAGTGTGTGTGTGTGTGTGTGTATATATATATATATATATATATATATATATATATATATATATATATATATATATATATATACATACACACACACACACACACACACACACACACACAGAGTATACATATAAAAAGTTTTGCACTATTTTACAGGGAACTATCTTCATTTGAATGCTGTGAAGTCAGTATAGCTGTCATTTTCTGTGTATATAAGTTTACAGTCTCTGAAGGAAATGCACCAATCTGTACTATTCCACGTCCTGGTGTAGTACCGTCAAATGTACATCTTCAGCATGTTAGGATGTTTCTGTCTCTTAGAGACATGAATGCAGTGTATTATGTTCAGTATCCTGCTCTCTGAGGGTGCAAATGTCCTAGTTTAAAGACTTCATCGTTAAGACGCATAATATTTTGGCATTAATTTGATACCTAAACAAAAAAAGAAAAGGAATTCAATTTCCAGGACAGAAACCGATACTAAAAGGTGTTTTAAAAACTGAGAGCCCATCAGGGAAAGAGGACAGTTACAAAAGTTTTGGCACCTGAAAAACATAAAGGGGCTTCCACAGCCCTCCCTCCATTTAACGCCTATTGGTAACAAATGCGCCTTAGTGCTTTTTATTAGAGTAAATAACAAACTGTCGTTCAGAAAATCACCTGCGATCCAAAACAAAACCGACCCTGCTGTTGTGAATCAGGCATAATCCTGTGTGTATGTGTAGTAAGTGTTGGAATGGACTCTGTATGGACCCTGGATAAGAATGGACCCTATAAAAATCACTGAAAACTTTTGTATTTTCTACCAGAACAGTTAAAAAAATGCATCTAGCTTTCACGTGAGAGAGAGAGAGAGAGAGAGAGAGAGAGAGAGAGAGAGAGAGGTTTACCTTCAGAGGAGCTTGGAGATGTTTCTGGACTCCAGCGATCTGCAAATTTAGCGGCACCAACTCGTTAAGCTCATATTGAGGAGGTCTCCGAGGCTCAGGGAAATTAACGCACACGAACGGATCCGTGTCGTCAAGATACTGAACTCGACAGGTTATAATCGCCATGCCTGAGACTTGTAGAAAAACACCGAGCCTCACAACCACAGTGCGGAATTACAGCTCCATCAACGCCCAGAGTTTGTCGTGCAGCCTTGAAGGGAAACTCCTGGTAATGGCACACTGGCGCGCACTGACGCGCACATACACACACAGCGACACAGAACTCAGCTGAAACTCCTAAACACTGCTAGAAAATGGATAAAGCACCGCCCATTTGTCTCATTAAAGTGCCAGCACACCTCGGGTTAAATTACACCTGGCAGAAAAGTTCTCAATTCCTGATGGTTTAAGACGCGCCACACATACAGCGTCATTGGTTAATATCATACCCAATATAATACTCTCGGAGTTCTCAACCATATACTATTCAGGGCTGAGATTTACTAAATGTAGCCCGTACAAAAGGTGCAAGTCTCACCATGACCTAACGGGGCGCTGCTTCAAACAGAGGGCTATTTTACCATACACTCACCATACAGGTGCACATGGTACTGTATACAGTTACACACTATAATCCACAGGTTCCCAGTCCTGGTCACAGAGAACCTCATGTCCTGTACATTTGATTGGTTTCCCTGCTCGAACACACCTGGTTAGATAAATGTGGTGGATTAAAGCAAAGGTGTACTACCAACCAGGTTTTATAGATAAAAAAAATCCCACAGCCTGCTGAAAATCCAATACATACATACATACATATATGCATATATACATATATATATATGTAAATTCATCTATTTACTGATTAGTCTGTGTCAGGGTTCGGTGGATCTGGTCCTGGGAAGACCGAGCATGAGGTTTTTGGATAGGATGCCGGTCCATCACGACACATGCACACATGTATTCACACCTAGGGGCAATTTAGTAAAGCCAATCCAGCAATTGGCATGTTTTTGGGATGCAGAAGGAAACCCACATACAGAATGAGGGACCATGTAACACTTTGCACAGCCAGGAATCCAAGCTCAGAATCGAACCATGGATCCTTGAAATGTGCAGGAGCAAAAATATCTGCACCATGGTGCTTTCCATAAAAATAATGACAAACAAAAAAAGCGTGTTTTATGTAATATTCTAAATGCAATTAAAGCTCAGTGTGCAATAATTCTTAATTCAAAATCCTATATCATCCATTTTGTAAACAAGCATCAAGATCAGTGACAAAAATATAGATATCATTTCACAATATTGTTTTTATTTCACTTCATTTTGTTGAATTGCTGCATAGACACTCTGTGTGCCATGAGCAAAATCTTTCTTACCACACAATAATTAAAAAACTTGATTTTCCTTGTCATTATTATTATTTTTTTTTTACAATCCATTAATACAGTAGAGAAATTATACCTGTTACCGTTATGCTGGTAAAGTTAGTCATTTTATCGATAACTTCAAACACTGCTTTCGGGGGGAAAAATCTGCCTCTTGTAATATAATGAATGGCTAATATTTCACATACATGAAGATGCTCTATAACCAACAATTCAGTAATTTTGCTGCTCATTAAATACCATATAAAAGCCTTCTGTATTAGAAAAACAGCATTTCAACATTCACCAGCTTTAAAACAATGCTTAGATCTTAGTTTCCAAAGCAATGTTTATATATCAACCCTTTCCTATCATATACGTAGGACTATAGATGCTGCCTTCACATCGTGACAAGTGATGTCTGAATTTCTTGCTGTTTAATATTGAACATCCATCACAAGACAAAAGGAGAGCAGACACTTTGGGCGGACTGATGCAGCTCTCCAGTGTCCTCAACTTCCGTTCTGGGTTGACTGGAGGTACTCGTTGTGCAGCTTCTCCTGAGCTTCGTATAGCTTGCGAAGCTTTTTGGTCTGTGCCTTGCTGAGCTCCTTTCCTTCTGCATCATGTGTAGGGAAACCCTGTGTGTTAAAATACAGAAGGTTACAACATAAGCAATTTTAAACACGTGCGTAATTCCCAGATCTGCAGGAAAACGAGGACGATTTTACCGTGTCATCAAAGTTGGAGTACTTGTCTGTTTCTGAGCGGAACATCTCATTCGGTGGTGTCTTCATCTTTGCCAGTTTAGCCATCTATAAAAGGGAAGGAGTATTGACAAAATTCCTTTTTGTGACAGAGGTTGTTTATTCGAGTCTTTATTACGCAGGTAACATATCCAAACTTTTGTGAGATGCACTGACTAAAGTAAAATATTTTCCCATTAATTCCATCCATTTTTTTAATTAGTTAAAAAAGAAAATGTAGAACAAGAAGACAAAAAAAACATCAACAGAAAATCTTTTTAAAGGTCATTTTGGTATGATCCTGTCTGCCTACAGACACGATCGAAAAGGGAAATTTTATGAAGATGATCCATAAACTGCCCTGACAATATAAAAAGAGGCAGATTTAAAGGCAATTCAAACTGGTATTTTGGTTGTTAACAAAATTAGTTCGGTATAAATAAAATGTATTTTTGTCCTGAATGTGCATAAACTTTTGGAATGAACTCCAAGCCAAGATAAAATGTTATTTAAAAGTAAATAGTAAATGAGTAAAATGAGTAAATTTACTAATAAACAGTCAGTTTTGGTTGTTTGTTTGTCTGGTAAAATATCAGGTCTTCTAACCTCCTGTTCTTGTTTCTTTCTGGCTGCCTCCTCTTTCTTCTTTCTCTTCTCCTCCTCCATCTGGAAGCATAAGAAAGAATTACAGCATTTGTTTAAAACAAGATTAAAAACAAATATGCAGATTGTACCATGACATCAAATTATCGTGTATACATTTTAACCGGATTTTCTCGATGTAATTCAAGCCAAATTTAACAAAAAGCCCTGCAACTTGAGACCTGTAGACAGTCATACACACTCACGCATGTCACCAGTCATCAAGTTTTCGTGAACCCAGCATATTTTTTTCTTCCTCTTTCTAGGATTATCAGCTACACGACATGCATCATTTTAAAAACCGAACCGTCTTGTGTTTTATAATGCAAAACATTTTATACAACATATACAAGTTTAATATTTATATATTAATAGTAAAAATGCAGAGACATGGGGACAAACAATGTTAATTACCTTCTTCTTCTCCTCCCTTTCTTTGAGTAGAGTCTCTCTGTCCACCAACTTCACCGCAGTGCGGAGTCCTTCATAAATAACAAAGAAAGAAAAAGCTCAGTTACTATTCATTCATTCATTTTCTATCGCTTTATCCGAACTTCTCAGGCGTCATCGGGCATCGAGGCAGGATTCACCCTGGACGGAGTGCCAACCCATCGCAGGGCACACACACACACTCTCATTCAATCACACACTACGGACAATTTTCCAGAGATGCCAATCAACCTACCATGCATGTCTTTGGACCGGGGGAGGAAACCGGAGTACCCGGAGGAAAAAACGAGGCACAGGGAGAACCATGCAAACTCCACACACACAAGGCGGAGGCGGGAATCGAACCCCCAACCCTGGAGGTGTGAGGCGAACATGCTAACCACCAAGCCACCGTGTCCCCCTAATTTACTATTTTTCCTTATTTAATTCTTTAATAAATTCATCATGCAAACATTGAGGAAAACAAATATATAAATAAACCGTACAGGTTTCTATTATTAAACTTTATTTTTATAATAATAATAGACAGTGACTTGTATGGTTTGATTATGGAACTATATTTGATGCACGGAACTGATTCATATATGAATGATATGAGTGTATAAATGCAGATGACACCATTTTTTATGAGGAATTCGTATACCTTCATGATCTTCTAATCGGACTCCTAGCTCAGGCAGGATGTCATCTCTGACTGTGTCACACATCTGCAGTACTTCAGTAACTTCCAAAAAAAAAAAAAAAAAATAATCATTTAAAAAAAAAGGTCAACACTTTACATTCACAAAAAAATGTAAAAAATAATAAATAAATAAAATAAAAAGAATGATAAATAGTTATAACACAGATATGGAAAAACATACCTTTTTGTTCCCTTGCAATTTTTCTAACCCCTTCCCTGAAGTCTGAGAGCACCATTACATAGGGCATGATCGTACTCTCCAGCTGGCAAGCACAAATAAATATGGTGTGATATTAAAATCCTGCCAATATGATCTAGATCTCAGAACTACAGGTGAAACACTACAAGCAGAAACCAAGGACGCATCCTTGAATTTACGAACCAAACCAAACTATATCGTAGCACAAGCTGATTTTACTTACATCGACATTTTGCTCATTTCTTCCAACAGGAAATCCAATGGGTTCTGTTCCCTCGATTGCCCCAAAAGTCTGGAGCGAGAGGAAAAAACAAAAAAACAAAAACATAAGCAACTTCAGTACTGTCCAGATTTGGACGTTTTTCACCAGTGTCTCTTTTACTGTGTAACTGGACATAAACCTGGGTGGTGTGTGTAACAGTGAGTAATATCTCCCAGGCATGCTGTAATACTGTAAGAAATTCCAGTAAATGTGAAAATAATTAATATAATGGTGCTCTAGGACTAGAGGGAGGTGTAGTGTGTCTATGCATTTGAAATATGTAGGATATACAATGCAAAGCTAATTTTGTAACTTAAATCATGTTTAATTTTACCACTAAATAGATCACTTGATATTAAAATGTGTATAAAATGACATTGCTATTTTTGCGATGTAGCAAGCCCAGAAAGTGCTATAATCATGTAGCTACTGTATGTTAAACTCTGTGGTTGGTTGGTTGGTTGCTATAATTTACTGCCATGTCAGCTACTAAGGCTATCTTCATGGCAAGAACGGTTAATAAGGCCTAAAATAACCAGAAATCACAAAGAAATAAATATAGACAAATATAGACAACTTAAATGACTTTTTTTACATTAATATATGACAGAAAAAAAACTTTTAAAACTTTTTCTGATGAAACCTTGTAAAGTAGCTCTTTAAATGAATTGGCCTCATAAAATATCCTTCTGTGGTCATTATGCGCAGGACAGTCCAACAAAATATGCTTGACACTAAGGAGAATGCTGCAGTACAAGCACTGAATGGGGTCTTCTCCTTTCAGCAAGTATTCATGTGTCAGCCTTGTATGCCCGATTAAACTCTGTGGTATTTCCTATTTTGGTTTGATATATTTATTTATATTTGGGATATTTTGGTTGATCAGTTAGATCAGTTAGTTGCCTCAAATGCATGTCGCTTATCATTATAGATACACAGAGTTATTGCTAGACTCATACGGTCACCTACTGATGTAAACACTACATTGTTTGGTGCGGTGCTCGGTGCATGCGCACCTTGAACATGTCGGTGAGGTAACGAGCGATGCTCTGGAGCAGCATGCGGTTAGGCAGGAGTTTGGCACTCTTTCTGGCAGCCATGTAAGTGTTACTCTGTCCCACCAGAGCTCTCATCTCCTCCAGCACTGTCCGTGTATCCATATTGTCACACAGCGCCGCGTGAACGCCTTCTTTCTTCTCATAGAAACTAGACACAAAAACAATACAGAAAGGATCAGTTTAGAAAGGTAACACATTCACAATTCAAGAGCAAGCATGAATAATCTGCCAGCAGAAATGCAGCAGGAATTCTGGCAAATATACATTTTCTCGAAGCCAAGAAGAACGCTAACCTTTTGTTCAGTTCGATCTCCTCCGCCTCCCATTTCTCAAATTGCCCCGTGATATCGGTGGGAGTTCTCAGGATATCTTTTACATTCAGGAAGAACTCCTATTGAGGTAAAGAAATACATTCGGCGTTATAACACACAATCTTGTAGGGATGCCAAACCGGTCAGTCGACGATGACGACGACGACACCGATGATCGATGCAAGATAACATAACTCTAAAAAGCATTTACATGTATCTCGAGCAATCGAGTAGCCAGAAACTCAGTGAATAATATCCCTATAGTTTTCTGTTGGGTCATTATCTGTGCTTAACAATTGCAACAAGTTAATTATGTCTGCAAGTAATTGTGTTATGGAACTATTTAATTATTAAGTAACATACTGTGTTAGTGACATCTGGAACATACCGTATACACACACACACACTTAGTGCATGTTGTTATAGGAAGTTTAAGCACAGGATGGTGGGATGTGGCTTGAAAAGGCAGGTTAATGAGAAGTTGATTACTTTCCAGTAAAACATGTCCCAAGGCTCTGACTCCTCTAATCAGAAAGGGCAAAGTCCTCGGCCCTGAATTGGCTACAAAACATGGACATCGGAGGCCCCTTAGGGGCTTTTTACACCTGGTCACTTCATGTGTTTTCTGTGATCAGATAGCTATCCAATCGTAAAAAGACCAGGTCTAAATGCCCTCCGAAACGGTTTCGAGACAGATATAAATCCGATCGCTCAAACCATTTCAGGAGGTGGTCTGGGACGCATTTCAGATGAAACTGGACAGGTGTAGATGCATGTGGTTGTTCAAGCCACATACGTCAGCGCTATACTCCTCCCAGACGGAAGTACGTCACTCGCAGGTGACTCGCGAGTCGTGCATCGCGCCAGAAACAAATATGTTTTCCCACCAGCGCTGGCTCCGATCTTTCACAGAGGTGTCTCGTTGGGTCTTAAAATGCACTGCTGCCGCCAGCGAAAATGCAGCAACAGTAAATGACGTTTTTTGTAGCACCCGCATCCACCAAAGCGTGTTCCATTTCAATTACCCCGGAAATGAGGTCAAATATATTTGCATATTGGGCGGGAGTAAAAAGATCAGATTGATATCCGATTCGCGAGACGCATTTATGTGGCCTAATGTAAATGGAACATTTTTAACAAATCAGATAGCTATCGGATCAGAGACAACACACGAAGTGACCAGGTGTAAAAAGTCCCTTAGAAAAAAAATCTCTTCACACTCTTAATATTCTGACTAAATATTTCAATAATTCAACTCAAACTCAATGTGTTTTTTTTAACCCACAACGTTCTGCAGTTCATTAGTACGCCTGAGTATTTAGAGGGACAACTGAGACATGTTTACAGCCTGCTGATGAGCTGTTTTCAAGCCTCTTTAATTCAGATGATTTATTTACTTTCCTCCACCAATATGTCGGTATGTTGATGTGAAAGCAAGCTTTTCTCTGCCAGAGTAAGGTTATTAGTGTGCATGTCATCAGTCCTGCATGCTACTCCCTGTCTGCAGTGTTGATGACGGTGAAATGACTCACGTTCATGAACTTCTCGTACTGAATGGCAGACTCCATGGTGTTACAGGAATAATCCAGTGTGTCCTTCCACGAGTGCATGAGGAAGGCCAAGCGCAGTTGCCTCGCTGTGGACAGTTCAGGAAAAACACACTGGTTTCCAAGAAGCTCAATTTTTCAGAACTTAAAATTGATTTTACATTTTTTTTTTTGTTGTTGTTTTTTTATATCAACTGTCTTATATAAAATCCTCAGAACAGCCCTGAGATGTTGCTCTGTGTGACTCACTTGTCAACAAATTATGCAGAACGAATACCTGTGTGTTTGGCGAGGGCATCTTTAATGGTGATAAAGTTCTTCAGAGATTTGGACATCTTGCAGCCGGCGATGGTAAGATGGCCCGTGTGTAAGAAATAGCGTACCCAGTGGTCATTGTCAAAGTAGGCCTGTACAGACACCCATTAAATCGAGCAGGTCAGAATGATTTTTTTTTGTATAGTGTTAATTAGTTCACTGCTATTGAAGTGTTTAGTAAATGAGGACTATGAAGACGTACCTCAGACTGAGCCAGTTCGTTGTCATGATGAGGGAAACGCAGGTCAAATCCTCCTCCGTGAATGTCCATAGACGAACCTAATATAGAGCCAGCCATAGCTGAACACTCGATGTGCCACCCAGGGCGTCCCTTTATACAAAGAGTGAAAAAAAGAGTCTTGAGCTGTTATCAACTGCACATGTGATGGTACAAAATACCTCAGGGAAATGAATGGTTTCCAGGTCAAACTGATTTCCGACCATCTTTGTAAGACAATGGAACAGTCACAAGAACAACAACACAAGTGACAGCTTTGTTATTTAGGTGAGCGATGGAGACACGGTCAATCTCCACATGTTCTATTTTTAATCGTACTGTTTAATTAGTATAGTATAGTATAGTATAGTATAGTATAGTATAGTATAGTATAGTACTCATTTTATAAATTACTGGCTTGTTTGCAAATGGGTTTAAAGTTTTGAAGTTAACAAGAAAAGATCTGCAAAATTAATTTTCAATTTTAATTAATTCGTTTTTACATTTTTAATTTCAAGCGTTTATTGACAAAAAATATTAAGAACAGAAAAAAGAAAAAAAGAAAATACAAACCAAAACTCCCACACTGGCATCTTCCAGTGACCAGAAAAGCTTTGGTTTGTTTCCGCTTAGTTTCATTTGTTCATCTTCAGTAATTGTTTAACGGATCTGGAGCCAGGACCACTGGGTGTGAGGTATGAAAACACTCAGGATGGGATGCCAGTACATCACAGGGCACCTCATTCAGGCAATTTAGATTCAATAATCCTGTATCTAATGGCATGTTTTTGTGATGCAGGAAGTTCTTAAAGAGAAAACCCCTAACGAGACACGGAGATCATGCAAAGCACCACGCCGGCGATGATCCGAGCTCAGGATGAACCTTGAAAATGTTCGGCGCCAACACACCCTGCTGCACCCCCAAGCCGCCCAAACAAAATTTACACTTTATGCAAATAAAAAGCAAAGCGAGAGAGAGAGACAGTCTGGTTCAACAAAAAAAGCACAATATATAGCTTTACTCCACGCATAGTGAAGATGTTCTTCACAATTATTTTTTTGCACGGTTTATACGAACAGACAAAAAGAAATAAATGTAAAAATTATTTGCTCACCTTCCCCCAAGGAGACTCCCAGGAAGGCTCTCCAGGCTTAGAGGACTTCCACAGGGCAAAGTCATTCTGTGAACGCTTCTCGTTCAGCCGATCTGCCGAGATACTCAAGTCTCCTACAACAAAACAAGGCAATGTAAACACTACTAGCTGTATCTAGTAGAACTTTTATTTATACACACTCATAAATATACTGAATTTTATATTGTTCTCTAAAAACAGACGAGGTCAGAGATGCGTACCTTCTCCCTCCTGCAGAGCCTTCTGATCACCCACCGCTTCTGGCACAAGTTTAGCATACGAATGTCCTGAACTAGCATCAAACTTGGCAGTGTCGAAATACACAGAGCCGTTCGACTCGTAGCTGTAGTAAAGAAAAGATTTGAAACATAACACAAAAAAAACACATTCTGAGAAAGCACAGCATCAGGATGCTTAATAATTAATTATCGCACAGTATCATTCAGACGTGTTATGTGTGTTCGTTTATAGTCTGTGCGTACGAACCCGTATCCGTTGTCTACTATTTTCTTGACAAACTCCACAATCTCCGGAACGTATTCACTGACCCGTGTGAGAACATCAGGTGGAAGGACCTGGTATTACATCAAGATCGAGTCAGGGTCACGGTTTAGTTAGTTACCATGTTAAAGGCAGGGTCTCTTATTTTTGAGAAATGCTTCAGAAAACTGAGTCGGGCCGAATACTAAACAAAAATCAAAACAAACGTGTAGCCAATGAGCAGAAAGGGGCGGAGCTTGTCAATATGGGCGGAGAGAGTGTTCAGTGCGCATGTGTGACATTATCAGAAAGCGGTTTTAGCATTGACATGGAGGATAAAAACAAAGAAAGACAAGCGAAGAAAGGCTTACGATAAGGCAAGAAGTAGGACGTGTTAATATAGGATCAGCTTTCCAGCGCTGGAGAGCACTGAAGGAGCGGGAAGGCCTGCGATGGGACGCCGATGTTACTTTTTTCCTTCTCGATAGGTGAGTAACGTTGGTTTTGCTTTGTTACACAGAACTAATATATGCCTTTGTCCTTTGCATGATTATGCTTGTGTGTCATTTTTGCTTGTTTGTTTATCTGCAATCGTATTGTTCTTCCCTTCAGCTATGATAAAGACACATTTCTTTCCATTATTTGCCTGGGTTACGTATGTATGTGTGGGCGGAGCTATAAATACAGGGGTGGGACCCATTTGGGTTAGGGGCGTGTTTGTTTTGGTGATTTCAAATGTCAACATTGGCTTTCAAAAATCGGAGACCCCACCTTTAAAGTGCAAATGCTAGTAAAGATGTAGAATGTTTCAAACAAAACCCTGGAGAAACTAAAAAACTCTGAACATTTCCTTAAGTAACATCAGTTTTGCTCACATTAAGGGCGTCCATGTCTTTGTGATACTCTCCTTCCCAGTATTTTGGTAACAGGGAGAATATTGAGTTTTCTGTTACTTGGCTGCCAAACTGGGAATCCAACCAATCCGACAAAAGGTCCTTGGCTTCTTCAAGTAAACCCTAATCAGCCAAAACACAAACACAAGGCAAAAAAAAAAACAAATCTCCCTTTTGTATTAAAAATATTGAATAGATACACAAAGGTACACAAACATTAATGAAGGTAAAGTGCATTTCAGGTCAGTGTGTCGTTCTTATAATATATATATTATAAGTATATATATATATACACACACACACATACAGGGCTCTCAAGTTTTGAAGACAGGCAAGCGTGACATCTCCAACCGTGTGTGTGTGTGTGTGTGTGTGTGTGTGTGTGTGTGTGTGTGTGTGTGAGAGAGAGAGAGAGAGATTATGACTGGTGTTGTTTATTGTAAGTGTTCGTTGCCTTTTTGGACTCCTTTATCATTTGTAATGTTGCTCCCATTTAAAACAGTTCGGCTCAAACCCAGTCAATTTAGTGTCATGACTGTTTCGTGTTGAGGTTTCGTTCAAACCGACCATCGAAAATATCCTCGCTAATGAATGTTTTTTTTTCATTGGTTGTTGCATTAAATCTTACCCAGATAGTGCTATTTTCTGATTGGCTATTGTGTAGCCTCTTTTTTTTTGATTGGCTGATAAGTGTCAGGCTCGACTAAGTGGTGCGGACTGATACATTTTGGGCGCTAAATATTACATTTTTATATATTTAAATATTAAATATATGATAAATAGTCCAAATGTTTTTCTGCGTGAGAAATATACGATGTGTGGCGGGAGAGCGGGAGAAAAGACCCAAATGAGTGACTGTCACTCTCAATGCGTGATACTTGACAGCCCTGTGTTTTATATATATATATATATATATATATATATACACACACACACACATTATATATATATATATATATATATATATATATATATATATAAAAAAAGAGAGAGAGAGAGAGAGAGAGAGAGAGTTCTTTCTGACCTCAGCCTGACTCTGTACAGCAGCACTTTCAGCGCCGCTCTTCATCGACTCCTGTAGTGGAGTCAGTGCTGCCGTCACTGCTGCATCCAGTCTCTCTAACATCTGCTTCTTATCTGGGTCTGTGGCTTCTGCGAGCTTGACTTTAAAGGGCTAAAACAACAAAACAAAGATAACAATTTAACAGTACACAGATACCAAAACATTGTCCAAGATACTGAACATCAGAAATCTGTCCTATCTGACGTAGGAGCCACTGTTCGCCGATCACGTTTAAGTGTTCTTTATATCTCACTTCAAACTGAAGGCATCTGTGCTGATGAAATGTGAAAGCTGTTGCTGTCTAAACACAACACCTCTCTAATCAGTTGTAAATGCTGCTCTGCTGCTTGACTAAACTCGTGTGCACCGTACGACGCGTATATAAAGTGATCAGAGCGTGGAATAATAAAACGTGTTATCCTACTTCCTGTTTAACGAAGAGCAGAAAGATTTCTACAGCAGAGACAAACTGCCTTCTAGATATATGAAGTGAAGACGACGTTTGATCCCAAGCGATTCGATAAAACAGCTGATGAGAAATATACTTATTTTATTTAAAAGTAACCCATAAAAACATAAAATAATTTAATCTAAATCTAAATCCTAATCCTAATAATACTTCATCCTAATATCCAGATGATTAATAGACATTTTATTTTTTTAATTTCACGTTTTGTTTAAATTCAAATCTCTCTGCAAAAAAACTGCAAAATTTCCAACAGGTAATGTGAGGTCTGATGAGGTCTGATCTGATTAGCTCGTGTGTCTCACCTCTTTAGCGGTTAAAACATCCTGCAGGATCTGAGATGCTTTGGGCTTTTTGGCTCTGTACTGCTCCAGCAGGTGATTCTGTCTGGCTCGTTTAATGATCTGAAACACAACATCGTTAAAGGCGCAAGCTGTCACATGTGTGACTTATGGTCAAGCCCCCTGGTGTAATCAAGCTGGATATCAGAACAGGTCACAGTCCAAACTAACTTGTAGCTCAATGCTTACAATTTACTGCTACTGTTATTCATTGTTAATATAGTTACATGATGTTATGTGTATAAGTCTAAGGGGCTTTTTACACCTGGTCACTTCATGTGTTTTCTGTGATCAGATAGCTATCAGGTCTAAATGCCCTCCGAAACATTTTTTTAAGACAGATATAAATCCGATGGTTCAAACCACTTCAGGAGGTGGTCTGGGATGCGTTTCAGATGAAACTGGACAGGTGTAAATGCATACGTCAGCGCTATACTCCTCCCAGATGGAAGTACGTCACTCGCAAGTCATCTTTCACCCAGGGGTCTCGTTGGGTCTTAAAACGCGCTGCTGCTGCCAGCGAAAATGCAGCAAACAGTAAATGCTCGTCATAACGAGTTTATTCTTCTTCTTTTTGATCGCGTTCTGAAAATTTCAATTCCCATTTCAATTACCCCGGAAATGAGGTAAAATATATTAGCATATTGAGCGGGAGTAGAAAGATCGGATTGATATCCGATTCGCCGAGACGCGTTTATGTGGCCTAATGTAAATGGAACCGTTTTAACAAATCGGATAGCTATCGGATCAGAGACAACACATGAAGTGAGCGGGTGTAAAAAGGCCCTAACGGTTAGTGTTGGAGCGTACTCGGCCAAGAAAACAGCTTCTGACGCAAAGTCGAGTTACTGTTATAAAGTTAATGTTTCGCTCCTTAATTGTTTTCTTTGCTTGATGCAGACCGAAATATTGATGGAGAGCTACTCAGTGCATCAGTGCATCAGTTAGGGTTAAGCTACTTGTGTCCAGCTGAAATATATGAATCAGTGCAGTAATTCTACACTGTTTGCTAAGTTCAATCCAGGGGGTGACTTTTTATCTGGTTAAGCAGTGTATACTCGATGTGTGTATAAGCACAACTTCTAAGCCTCTTACTTTGTCGTCGATGTCGGTGATGTTCATGCAGTAGAAGACGTCGTATTTAAAATAGTCCATCAGTATCCTTCTTAAGATGTCGAAAGAAATGTAGGACCTGGAAGCACAAAGACGGCTTATCGACACGTACGCGAAACATTTTAGACACAAATGCTAAAGGAGAAAACTCAGTTTATGATTTTTTTTTTTTTTTTTTTACAAAATGTAGGCCAGAGGGTTTGGAATTAATTTCATCACTCATGCAGGATCAATCTAAGATGGCAGGAACGTTACGAGGACGCTGGGAACGCAGAAACGTGAGCATGCACGACGTGACAACGCATGTGGCACATTTCAGTACACAACGAGACTTACACGTCACTAACCACTGCCTGGCCAGGCTGAATGTTTCAGCTTGGGTAGTGTCTCTATAGACCGATCACAAAGAGCAGAACATTGTTCCAGAATGTTCCAGAAACACAGTGTGAGCGACTGTGTGAAACACTACAGACAGCTGTAGTGAGCGTTACCTGGCGTGACCCATGTGGGAAGCGTCATAGACGGTGGGACCGCAGCAGTACCACAAAACCTTGTTCCCATGCTGAGGAACAAACAGCTCCTAAAATATCAAATAACACACACACCCCAACCCTGTTAGCAGTATTAACACTGACTGTGTAGAATATAACTTACAGGTTAAAGACATAAGAGCGACAACAAAGCAGTATTATTAGCCTATACATACAGTATATGTAAATAAACTACAAGAGCTCTAGGCTATGATGTTGTCATGTGATATAAATGCATAGTGATGATTCTCAGTACATTTCTCTCCTAAAAATAGTACATCCAGACTTTAAAACGGTTCCATGTCATTCTGAGCAATTCCGACGTGGCTGATTTGATAAAAGTGACAAAATCTGCTTTTTGCCCAGAGCCATTATCTACAGGAGGATTCTGGTGTTTTAGGGTCGCTGTCGAAAATATAAAAATAGAATAAAGGTTTTTTTTTCCAAATCTTTTATTTTATTGAAATAGGTCAAATTGCAAGATTAAAATAACATAACATGACAAGATGGAGCACATAAAGGTGTGGTTTAAAATGAAAGACGGTGAGAATTTGACGTTTATTTTGTTGAGAAGTCATAAGCAGCGATCACCTCGAAGGCTATCAGAGGTTTGCGTTTGTGTACCGTTAAAAAAAAAAAAAAAAAAAGAATGTTAGGTAGTGAAAATTTTCTTAATTTATTTTTATTCATTATTTATTAATATGTAACAAATAGATATAAAATGGCATTATTTATTTACTTTGCTCTGATATGCACCATTGTCATAGTATCATTACATTATTCTCAAATTGTTTGAATTTTTTTTCCATGAAAAATTGCAACTTTTCTTGTAATATCAGAACTTTTTTTTAAAACAAAAATATTACGACTTTAATCTGGAAGTCTTATTTTCTTTTTAAACGGTGGCCCTAAAACGACCCTAAAAATAAACTTGCACCTTGGTCCGAGTCAGACTGTTGTAAAGTCGAAGCTTTGGGACTTCAGTTCCATCCGGTGGTGTCCAGTGAGGCTGCATCCTCTTTTTTGCTGAAAGACAAGATGCGTTGCAAGTTATTTTGTTAAATTCACATGCATGTGTATGTTGATGGTTATGGACAAAGAGGACAGTGTAACCAGGACACAGATTGGGATTTGTACAAGAGGATTTGTACAGAGGGTTATATAACCGAAACAAAAAGTGAAAGAAAAAAAAAAAAAAAAAAAGTGAAAGAAGCTGAAGGATGTAATTGGACAAACAGGATGCTACTGCAGACAGGAAACACGATGCTGCAAAGGACTGAACCTGACAATCACACTCAGTCTGACACAAGCATCATCGAGGGTTGCATCATCTAAGGACACGAGATTTCTCTCGTCTCACGATCGTGACCCTGAGCCCCAGGACAGCTTTCTAAACTCTACCTCACTCTGAACAGCACAGATTCACCAATCACAGCCTGCTGGCTTGTACACATTACATGACTCCCGCTCCCTGTCTACTCACTGGCGTCTGAGGCCTGGCCGTCAGTTCGAGGTAGCAGTGTGGCTATGTGCCTATACCAGCGCAGAGTGTGCACAAGCTGCGACGTTGGAGGCGAACCATGAAAAAGAGCGAATACGTCCGCGTCCGCCTGCGAGGGCTCGTAGCCTGCCAGGTAACTGCGGCTGCTCAGGTACTCGTTCAGAGCCTCGGCCCTGCAGCCGACCTCGCTTATGTGCAGTAAGAAGCCATAATCAAAGGCTGGGAAGACAAAAGGATGCCACACACACACACACACACACACACACACACACACACACACACACACACACACACACACACCCCAATAAAGAAAGCTCAATGTCTACAGCACTGGAGCCAAACATTGCAACAGAGCAGGATGTGGAAGGATCTGAAACAGACACACTGATGATATGCTGTCAGGACACGGACATGATGCTCAGATTCACCGTCTGGACGACATACGACCACAAATGTGCAGTTGCTCATTAACACTTTCTGCATGAGGATGCATTAGTAAAAGCTTTGATTGTATAAAAAATGTCAACAAGCAAAATACGCAAAACAAACAAAAGGCTTTTAAAGAGACGTTCTCAAAGTTTCTGAGGCACTGATTCATTTTCAGAAAGACCATCCGGCTGATATCTGACTAACAAAATATTAAGCACATTAAGTCAGTGAAAATGTTTCCGCAGCAAATAAAAAATACTTTAGAGCAGAATTTTAGTGCAGTAGATTTTATATATAAAATAAAACCAGTAAATCAAACAAAAGCAGTAGAGCAGTGACAAGTGAGCGAGATCTGACAGCTACGACTGTGGATGCACTGCAGACAGGAAACTCAGCAGCAAAACTGATTCTCTGTTGATTTACAAACAGAGAAAAACACGATTGCATTATCAATGTTTGCATCATCTCAGGAAGCTACTGTAGATTCCACTCATCTCACAATAAAGACCTGGAATGGACCACCAGGACCACAGCCTCCGAATCTGTTTCCCACTAAATAGATTAAATATACAAATATTCTCCTTTATTAATTCTTATGCTTGGAATCTTGTATTAACTCAGTTTATTATTGTAGACATGTATAAAGACATATGCAAACACTTGTAGTTAACTGGATGTAACAATTCACTCATTTATTTTCCCATTAGAGCTTTTTATTCTAGTAAATAAGGTTTATAATATTTATAAATTATCCCATATAAAACCTGAAGACATGGTGTCCCCAGATCTGCTCCTTCTTCTAGCTGAAGGATCTCAAATCCCTACAACAGCATTATAATATCTAAAGTAAAGCCTGTTCAGAAGAATAGAGTGGAATCGAATAGGATTGAACCGAACAGAATCAATTATAAACGAACAGATTATTATCAAATAGAATTGAATAAAGTGGAATTGAACAGATTTGTGAATTCTGTGAAACTGCTTTGGGACAATGAGAATTGTTGAAAGCGCTATACAAATAAATCGAATAGAATTGGTGATAATAGAATAGATAATAGAATAGAATAGTGAAATAGAATAGATAATAGAGTGAAATTGAATAGAATTTAACAGAAGAGAGTCAAATATAATCTAACAGATTTGAATCGAATAGAATTGAACAGAGTTGAATAGAATAATTCTGTAAAGCCGCTTTGCGACAATGAGAATTGTTAAAAGCGCTATACAAATAAATCGAATAGAACAGCGTGGAATTGAATGGAATTGAACATAGTGGGATTGAATCAATAATCAATAGAATTGAATGGGAAATAATAAAATTGTCCAGAATAGAATTGAACAGAGTGGAATTTAACAGAATAGAATAGAACAGAATAGTAGAAGCACACATGAGTATGATGGTCAGGTGTCCTCTTGGTGAATATAGTACATTTGCACTGTACATTTAGGCTTTCAGCTCCATCCTACAGCCTGTTTAGATCCTGTTCATTTAGTCTTTTAGTTTTAGTGTCAAAACCAAAATTGTCTTGATGACAGAAGTCACTCCATGTCGTGCAAACATAAGAGATTCAGCATATGCAAGGATGCTAAATGGTGTCATACCGATTTAACCAAAAACAACCATGCAGCATCCATTAAAAACATAAAAACATTACACTTTGATCTCGGGAGTGTTTTATTAGGTGTGTAACATTAAACCAGATCTAACTCCATATGTACAGCTCAAACCTTTCTTATTTACAGCCTTAACTTCACCTCTTGTGCTTTATTCAATGTCGTGCATTAGAGGTTTAACATTTATTACCTTGTTCTCCTGCCATCTTTCTGCCCCGGGTATCTGATGCAACAATAAACGTGTCCGGAAAATAGTCTCGTGCAGCCAAGGCAGCTTCACTTCATTTCCCACGCCTATTAGGTCGAAGCCACGCCCCCTGAGCATGTTGAGCACGGATTGAATAGTGTAGTTATGTGGTTACGAATTATTGGTTAATCCCAGGTAAGAAGGCGGGACTTACAGAATGCAGGTGGGAAAGAAATATCGCGTAAAGGAGCAACAGATAAACAAACACGTCCGGTTAGTGATTTTAAACAATGAAATATGGCGGAGATTGTGTTACATGAGTTGTAGATCAGATTTTTTGTAAAATTGCTTCCGGGTAAGGAGGTTGATTGTATTTCAAAATAAAGCTGTTTAGGGGGAAAAATCAATACAGTCGTTAAAATAAACAGTTTTTAAGGTTTGTTTAATAAAAGTCATTATGTTGTGATTCGAAAAGCTTGTGGGTGGCTTTCAAAAACCCTAACTGAGGTGAAAATGGGCAAGAATCAGAATAAGAATCAGAATCAGGTCAGTGTTGGTGCAATAATAATAATAATAATAATAATAATAATAAGAAGAAGAAGAAGAAGAAGAAGAAGAAGAAGAAAAAGAAGATATATTTGAATAAAAAAAGTCTAATTCATTTATCAGAACACGATTTACAATTTTCATATTCATTATGTTTGTGATTCATTCCCAGTAACTGTTTTAATAAGGGTCATGGTGATGTAAATTACTTCTTTGTTTACATTTTGGTAAATAGAACCAGAAGACGAAGTAGACCAGACAAAAAGGCAGTGTGAGTAGGTTAGTGCATCAACATGCACGATTATTTTAATGTCTCAATATTTTTAAGTGTCCATTCAAACCATTAAAAAAAATCAAAACATTCTTTATTTCTAACTTTGTAGGTGGCCTAAGGAAGGAAGATTGCAGGCTCTTTAGGCCCTAATGCAGAAATCTCTGTGCATTAACCCAATCTAATGGCACTGTGAGCTCTGGATCACATCTATAAGCTCTTACTAAGCCTGTATAGTGTCAATTTATTATAATGCGAAATTATGTCATTGGATCAACGTCCACTACGTGTGTAGCCACTAGGTGGCACTAGAGGGCAAATGCATTGACATTCATTTACAACGAATCAAGCCTTGCAGGACGTGCGAGTTGTCTCGTATTGTATGTATATATGCATGACTAAAGGTCATGTTGCTCACCAGGCCTTGAGGTGTTACACAAACTTGCTATGGAGAAGATTAATTACAAATATGTTGTGTTTTCGTCTTCCTCATGAGAATCAGGCCTTCTGTACGTAAAAAGTACCATCGCTTACTTAATCCTCAGGGTCATATTTTTGGTTTCTTCTGTAACCACTGCATCTTGTTCATCATGAATTTCCTGTATCTGGGTTTTAATTCTCAGCTCACGTTTCACATTGACACTGTTGTAACTTTTAATTTCCACGTTTTTGACTTTCACACACTTGTTAAATGCAGCTTTTTAAATGGCATCTGATTGCGATGCAGTGTTCACAATGATCACTTCAGTTAATCATATACATGATAGCATTTTCTGCCATAATTACCATTGTGCCTTTGCCATTCTGATTATCCTAGGCCAATGGTGACACTTGTGGAAATTAATGACCTTTTTTTTTTTTGCCTGTACTGTAAATGATGCCTGCCCTACTGTTCTATAAGGCCTCCATGTATGATCCACGTGCCTCATTCATACTTATACGTCATATATCCTTTGTACTACGTGTTAAATCCTTTCTATTATATTTACACTAGGTATGCTTAATTTCCTCATGAGGAATAAAGTCATCTCAGGCATCTACTTTTTTTCCCACAGTGCATCACACACTGGCATCAATTTCAGGTGACATAGTTCAATGTTTTGACTGTTCAGTTTTAACTGATCTTCCTGGTATTGGGAGCAGGTAAGAAGAATCCCAGCCAGTGGCAATATTTAGGTATGACACCAGGCTTGTGACATTTATAGAGCAGGATGAAAAACCTACCTCCTGTATTGTCTGTTATGGTCTAATCTTGGCGTGCTACTGCTGTGGCTACTCCGTGCTGTCTCTGTGTTACGACACTGACCAGGTGCTGACAGGCCGGTACATCAGAGTAAAGGGAAGGTATGAGGCGACACCAGGGAAGTGCATGGAAAAGGAGATTGATGCACAACACTGTTTGTCATGATCCCCAGGCATGTGTGTTATTGGGCAAGAGTGTATGATGAACTGCTGTATAGGAAAGGGCAATGAAACATCTGTTTTCTAAGAAGCATTTACATCTTCATGCATATTAAACTTAATGTCATTTTGTTTTATTATTAGCCATTTTATCTCAATGTGTTACATTTGAACTTGAATAGTGTACATGTAAAGAAAAATATATCAGCCTAGCTAAAATAAAAATAAAATTCTAGGTAAATATTGTGTAGCTTTGCTTTGTGTGTGTGTGTGTGTAGGGGTGGGTGGGTGTATGTATATACGTACTCATGATGTAGCACTACAATCCTTACAGGACCTGAGAATAAAGCTGATTTCACACCCTATTTAACACAAATCTCTTATCAAAATCTGCAGGTTGATTAGCAGAAACCTTTTGTGTATCCGCATTAAAAATAAAGTGCTCCACATACACTTAGGTATAACTATTATTAAATGTTAAACACTGGCATATTTGTTGTATAGCTATGCTGGGTTTCGCACTTTTATTTGATTGTAAGTCAATTCGTCTAGAACAGGGGTTCCCAAACTTTTCAGACCGCGACCCCCAATATTTTATTAACAAATTGTGGACAAAAACATCGCATAACTATGAAATGATTACAGACAGAATTCCAACAAGTTGCCTGTAACACGCGTACAGCGTTGGCTGGCGCCTTGGAACAATTATAACTTCATGTATAATTGTATTTTAATTGTAAATGTATTCAGAAAAAACGCCTAATGTGATGGACGGGCGCTGTGCGCGGAGCAAAGCAGGTCCACTCTAGGTTCAGTTTTGGAGTTCGCCACCCGCAGATCATCTTCCACGTTAAACCGTGACCTGTGTTTATTCTTAATGTAAGTCAGCGCGGAGAAATTCTTTACGTATAAATACGTTGAGCCAAATTGCATCAGCATCCAACACGGCTTTATATTCCAGCGCGACAGAAACCCAGAACTCATCCAGCGTCTTGCCGTCAAATGCCGTACTCAGGGTTCGATGGGTTGAAAGTTCTATCAGCGCATCTTCCGTATCTGACGCCAGATGATTTGCCGTGGTTACATTGAATGGTGACCTTATCCAGACATATTGGTCGGGAGCGTCTCCTTCAGGGAAATAAAGTGATCCAAAAATTGTGATTGACGCCGTCACTTAACTGTCGTAATTAATCGGAGCAAACAAAGTTTTATTTCCAGTTTATTTTAATTATCCTAAATGTATAGTCGCATCATTACAACCTTTATTTAACATATGAAAATAAAAAAATATATAAATATAAATAAAGTTTCTGGAAATCATCTGGCGACCCCCCGCCGCCAACTCCGGGGGTCGCGACCGCCACTTTGGGAACTGCTGGTCTAGAAGATTTTGTTGGTGCTGTTGATGGATAAAACGATTGATGGAAAATCATTACCACTGTACACTCTCAGAAAGAAAACAAACACAACTACACTGATACTCTTTAAGAGTAGGTATTTTTTTTTTATCATTAGTTCGCTATCTTAGACCTAAAATCATAAATGTAGTATACTTAGTTTCATATGTGAACGTTTAAAAGTGAGAGACGTATGCTAAACGTACAAAAGATGTACAAGGTGTTTCATAGTGTCAAGAACTATATTTAAGTCCAGTTTGCTCCTGCGGTTGTTCTCTCTGCTCCCTTCACTCACCCCTT
The DNA here is from genome assembly GCF_022655615.1 of Tachysurus fulvidraco. Taxonomy (NCBI): domain Eukaryota; kingdom Metazoa; phylum Chordata; class Actinopteri; order Siluriformes; family Bagridae; genus Tachysurus; species Tachysurus fulvidraco. The sequence continues at coordinate 5,720,524 of NC_062518.1, forward strand.
ACCCTTCATCTAACCTCAACCTCTCTACTCCTGTCAGCTACAGGAGGTGTAGGAAGAGAAGCCAAAAATATTGTGGGCTTCATGGCAGTGGATGGACAGAGGGGGGTGGTTGGTTGGGCTTTTGATTAAAGGTATGTGCTCATTATCTCACTGTTGAGGAGAGAAAGACAGGAGGAAAGGGCTGGGTCTAGATTGTAGGTCACAGTGAAGGAGGGGTGTGTGAGATGGTGGGTCTAATAAAAAGAGAAAGAGGAGTGTGACATCCACAAAGCCTGTTTGTCTGAACCCGTAAGGGACACTCAACCAGGAAAGCAGGATGCCTGAACCGACTAAAAAAACAGGTAATAGCATTTAGTTTTTAACTCTTGGTTCATAAAGATCTAAAAAACTTTCAGCACAAACTTTCTTGGAGGAGTGTGTTTATGAAAAGATTCCCAGTTCCAGCTCTCACTGGGTTTTATATTCTGGACATATCATAGGCATTTATTTTTCACTGTGAAACTTTTTCCTGGTTAATTTTCCATTGTTTAACATTTTAAATGATTTGAATTATAAAACAGAAACAGGCCTAGTTTAGACTTGTGCCATAAGACAACTGAATGAAATAAAAATAAAATGAAAAAGTTGTAAAACAGTATACAACCACAGGATGACCTGATTGTCATTGAAACTGGCCACAAAGAAACGGGACTATAAGTCCTGTAGTGCCCTGTGTGATTAAATACTCAGCTTTCCCAACTTTAAAGACAAGCATGTCAGATATCTGTCTTCAGTTTGTCACTGCCTCATCCTTAAATGGTGCTCATCATATGGGTGATGTCTAACAAATGAATACATTCATGTTTAATATTCCAGTACTTGTAACTAGACTTTTCTTACATTCTAATTTTGAAAAAGTCAGATCTCAACTGAACCATGTTTGACAATTATTTATCCATACTTGTTGAATGATGTGTGGCAAGGCAAAGATCCTTTTTAACAACAGTATCTTCACTAAGAGACATGCAGGAGTTCAACATATAATATACAAACTTTAACACCGCAGCAACAACCTGCACATGCGTATAAGTATAAATAAGTTTTAGGATCTTAGTCTGCTCAGATTTAAAGCTACAGAACACTACAATACTCATGTCTAAATACATCAGCTAAGACTCTTTTTACTGCTGGCTATTTCATGCATCTTGTATCTGGATTATGTCCTGATAAGATTTAAAGCACATGTTGACTGTATCTCCATTAATGTAATAACTAGCTCTAGTTTGTTTATTTTTTGCTAAGTTAAAAGCAAAAAAAAATTATAAGACAATTTCAGCATTAACTTGCAAAACAGAACTAAAAACTGCCATTGAAAAATAAACCGTTTGGGAGCAGAAAGTGTCGATTCTTCTCAGTGAGCCAAGCCGACTTATCTGACTCACTGAAAAGAGATATCCTGACAATTTCTTTTAAAAAGAACAGGTCAAGTACACGTACACAGTATTTTGTTTTAAATAGCAATGTTATTCACCTGTACTTCTATACATATGATCTTTTGCCGCTATTTTTAATTCCCATTATTTCCAAGATTTCCAACAAAACACACCAGATGGATACCTAATTCCATTTCTATATATGTGTATAAATTCCAAGAAATCGCCTTATTCTATTGAAATTAAAAGGCATAAAACAATCCAAATGATCTGCCCACAGCAAAAGTCTAGTTTAGATTGAAATGAGTAAGAATATTGTATATTTATATATTGTGAAAATCTTAAGACATTTTCTTTATCTATAAGGTATTTTTTCTATATGTTCAATTTTTAGCAGAATTGACACTAATATGATATATTTGTATGTAGATGGTGAAATAATAGCAGTGAAATTGTATCAATCATGTGCTGGCTTAAGTGTGACACATTATACTTTTACTATGGTTCAGTTTTAGTCTGCAGTAAAATAAACGCTTTAAGCCAGTTGCTATGTGACCATGACTTTGAGATGCGAGCCTTGTGTTTCAAATGGTGTTGGGTGACACGATACAGCAAGAAAAGCTGTGCCAAATAATAATCTTGGTGAGCCAAACACACACACACACACACACACACACACACACACACACACACACACACACACACACACACACACACACACACACATTTCTAAACGCTAAGAGAATACATCCTAGTTTAACATGTGCCAGTTCAACCAATTTAACAACCAATTCAACCAATTTAAGTGCACAAGCACACCAGTGATCCACATTTATTGTGGTGTACCAAAGACGGCAATAATATAGCTTCACTCCCATCATCACTGAAAACCACACTACATATCACTGACAAGCATGCAACAGCCTAATACTTATAAAAGTCCATGAGATATTACTTATGAGATATTAGGTGGCTTTGAGTGTTAAGACCAACAGTATTCAAACTATCTTACGATGGACCTTTCAGTGATTTCGAACTAAGCTCCTTTTAGTAGTCATAATATGATGTGATTTACTGACAAATCTCCTGTATTAGTCTCTTCTCCAATGTTTTTTTTAAACTGCTTTTACAATCGAAAGGCATCACGGTCTTCTATTTTGCCGTTCTGCCTTTCCTTTCTGCTCTGTCTTGTCAGGTCTAACGCAAGTAGTCGTTCAAAATAAAACAGCTGCAATTATTCAATTCTTTTTCAGTCATCTACAATGAAATCCAGCTTATAGCATTGGATATGTGAAAACTGAGCTGTTTGAAGTGCACAGATGTATCTCACATCCATCATCAAATGTTGTATGGAATAGTTTGGCTGCTTGTCTGTCCTCACTCTAGCCCGGGTGGCCTTCCTGACGTCACAAACCTCTGTCCCATATTTCTTATCCCCCTAGGAACCAGCCTGCAGTCACTGCAGAAGGTTTGAGTGTTGAAGTGTTTGTTCTTATGGACATGTGATGGCAGGTTTCACTTTTGTTTTGCTTTTTTAGCAGTAACGCATTTAGCAGACACCCTTATTTCAATTTACACAACTGAGCAACTGAGGGTTAAGGGCCTTGCTCAGGGGCACAGCAATGGCAGCTGGTTGACCTGGGATTTGAACTCATGACCTTCCGACCATTGTTCCAACGCCTTAACCACTAGTCCACCACATCCCGCAATGTTTTTACTGATCCTTTACTGTTTACTGTTCCTTTACCTTCTCTAATTGTGTCAGACAGTCTGTGGAAGGGGAACAAAAATAAAATGTGGATGCCACCGGTTATCAAATAGCCGAGGTGATGCCGAAAAGCACAATGCCATTCTTCCAATGCTTGCAGGACACCTGAAATAGAGTCCAGCTAATCCCTCTCACAGCTCATTGCATTTCAGTGCTTAAAGTGCATTTATTCATGGTGAACAACATATGCTTTCTATATTTGAACAGACCTGCATGTGGCACAATACAGGGAACTTCAGGCTGTTTTAGTGATAGGAAGAACTGATTCCACACTGATCCATTAAACATTCTGTTAAACCTTAAGGAAAACATTCATATGAATGTAAGCTACATAATATACATAAACAATATGTTTTAAATAATATGTTTTAATATGTAAGCTTTTATTCTTAATAAATCTATTTACTTGTATTTAACCATTTCCACAACATAAAAATCCTAATGTAGCAAATAGTGAGAAATAGTGTTCTAGATAAAGTAACCGAATAACTGCTCAGTTAGCAAACAAGCTAATTTTGCTACTATAATTTCCGGGTTCAGGCTCTAAAGCTCCACCCACACACACGTTATTTTGTGTGATTGGCTAACATTGATAATCATGCACGGATTACCCGGCATGCTTTGCGCTATGTAAACCAGGCAGGTTTAAATAGTAAAAAAAAAACGGTTTAGTTAAAATAACGATTAAAATAGTACTAGATATAAATGTAACATAGTGTGACTGATAAATTATGCGCTTCCGTGTAAGTGCGTAGAATGTTTACCTTTGGTGTGTAATATATATGTTTTATAGGGCTCTTAGACGTTAAGCTGCTGAAGGTTAGCGCTCATGTTTCTCTTCATTCGTATAAATCTTTCGCCTTTTACTAAAGATTTCCGTGGAGATGAACATTATGAGTAGAACTGAATTTTTTGTTGCCCTGTTTAACAACGGGGCTCAAAATGTGGTGAAAAAGAAAGAATTATAATTAAAGTACTTGTCACTTTTTGTACGCAGGAACCTTCCTTACATTAAACTTCACCAGTTTCCCAGAGTTCTCTGCTGTAATATGTAAACTTGTCTGGTTCTCATTGGACGTCCCGAAAGCAGCCGGTGTTAAAAGTGTGAATTTATTAAATTTAAGCGAGTTGAAAGAGTCAGTGCTTACATTCATGATGAGAGAAAAATAACAGTCTAGAAGATATTACTGAATATTAATGTGTTAATGATCGTCATAGTGTTTTATTTCGGCATAATAGGATATACCGTGAGTGTGTAATATATCTCTGTGATCAGGATCATGGCCTGCGCGCATGCGCATTTACTTCACTTATGTTTCTCTTTATATCGAATAAATACACACACACACACACACACATATATACATACATACACACACTCCTACACACTTATCCACATAAATATATACACACACACACACACATCCTCTTTTTTTAATGATCAAATTGACTTAATTAGTGGGTCAGTAGGTCACAGTGAGTCATTATGAACTTTCAGCATTTTTGAAGGATATTTTGAAGGATAATGAATGGCCTGCTGGTGCTCAAGCAATGATCTGATAATCCCTTGTCCAGGGATACTTCGTGATTATATATCTTCTGTCATTTGGCATTGTATAGAGAAGATAATCGTAATAAAATTAAAACATGTCCCATTAGCCATAATCTATGAACACCAGTGAACCTTTGTATGTCTTTCCCTTCATCATTCTTGTCCTCCTCAGTATCTGCCTTCACCCAGAAACCAAAAAGTCAGAGTGTTGAAGTTGGGGCCAAGGTGGTATTTGAAGCACAGTCTGAGAAAGAAGATACCAAAGTAAGATGGCAACGGGATACCAAAGATATCACAGGAAGTGATAAATACACAATATCTGCTGAAGGCAACAAGCACTCACTCACCATAAGCAATGCTGCACCTGAAGATGCAGGAGGATATGCAGTTATAGCCGGAGGCTCAAAAGTCAAATTTGAGCTTAAGGTCAAAGAAGCAGAGGGTGGGTCACCCAAGGTTTTTGGTACTTGTTCTCACGTTTGTATCCTGACCACACTTCAGCACCATTATGCACAGTTTGATTGTGCCAGCTCTTTGGACATTGGATAATCACATAGCACCTTTTTCACATCCTTATGCACTGCCACTTTGTGAGATTCCACTTAACTGACAAACATGAATCGGTCTTCTGCGTTCATACTAGATCACGTTAATATTTGATCCACTTCCAGCATGAGTCTGACCCACTTTCATACACACAACAACTCTTTGACCAGAACTTTTTTTTTCATACTGATCCCTTCTGCCCTTCCCTTATCTGAGCTATTAATAATAGGCATGTCCCCAGCAGCTCAGTCCAAACCTTGATGACCTTTGGCTCTGGAGATTGCTTCCCTGAGAGGCTCTTGACAGCAAGAAGCGAGAGCTTTCATGGAACAACTGATAGTCATTGAGTGCAAAACAACAGAAGAGATATTTGGGGAATAAATACTTAGAAGCCTGGCTTTATTTAACAGTCATATCATGTATAGCTATCAATCTATCTGAAGCTATGTTAAAGGTATTGTAGATAGTCAGAACTTATGAGAATGTATAAAACTTATTTTTTTTTACTCCTGTTTATTTTGATTTAATTACTTTTACATATTTTAGTCCAAAACACTTCAGAGTAGCAATCAATGACTGAGTTTAGAGCATTTTATGATATTTTTATAACGTTCTCCAGCCAAAGCACCAGCGAAGGCAGCAGTAGAGACTCCCCCTGAAGCAGTGCCCCCTGCTGATGTGCCATCAGAGCCCTCAGCAGATGGTCCACCAGTGGCCCCTGCTTCCACTGAACCTCCTGCCATAACTTCAGAGTCCAGTCATCATGCCCCAGACCCTCATGATGGACTTCATGAGGGTAAATAAAAGTTTAACTTTTAACAAAATTACAAAGTAGTACTTAATTGTTTATGTTGTTTGTATACATTTTCTAATACTACTAAAACAATTTGAATTTTCTCACACCCTTTTCTCTTTCAGAAAACCAGCACCCTGACACGAGGCAGGATCTCACCGGACTCTTTTCAGAAAAACCTCAGAGTGGGGAGGTGACTGTGGGTGAGTAAATAACCAGGTTTGAGACAGCACATGCAAACGTACTGTATATAGTATGGATTTTCTAAATACAAATATCTAGATACATGTGTCAAATACACATACACAGATAATCTGAAAAGCATTTTAAATGTATCTTTACATATGATTTTTCCTGCTGGTGACCAAGCATATAACAGGCCTTCATCTCTGCCCTAACAAGACTGGAAATCCAAGAGAGCAAAATTGACTCTGCTTTCTGGATAAGAAGGCATACTCTTGTCCTGTGACCCAAATCTACATGAGTCTGTTAGCTTACATATACAGAAGAGGGCAGATAGCACATAGCTCCCCTGTGGCTTATCATGAGTAGTAGTGTGAAGATTTGATAGTTGGCATCACACGTCTATCAGGAAGTATGTGAAGCCTGGGATGGACAGGGATGGACAGGGATGGGACAGGAATGAATCGTAGCTATTTTCAGGTCACGAGAGAGTGATATAGGGGAGGGTATAAATACAAAAAGTTCTCTTTCCACCCTTCTACAGGTGAGAACATCACCTTTGTGGCGAAAGTGTGTGTAGAGTCCCTGCTGAAGAAGCCCACAGTCACATGGTTCAAAGGAAAATGGATGGACTTGGCCAGCAAGTCAGGAAAACACCTGCAGCTGAAAGAGCACTATGACCGCAACACCAAGGTGCGTAGTGACCTTTGTTATGAGGCAGGACTATGTTTCCTAATACTTATTTTAGTTTACTTTATTTTATTTCTAGAGCACATTTTACACAACCGAAGTTGACCAAAGTTCTGTACATCCAGACATAAAAAGTGAAACAATGACAAAGGAATAGACAAAACACACACACACACACACACACACACACACACACACACACACTCACACTCACACTCACACTCACACTCACACACACACACACACACACTTCTAAACTGTGTTATTTTATGGGCAAAGCTGCAGAACAATTAAGTGCAAATGTCTAAAAAAATTGTACCTGATGTTTTGTAAAATGGTTGGTTCCAAAAAAATTAATAATTAGGACAATTCTTGTTTGTCGTAACCCGACCGATCCTGTCAATTTAGGACCGACTTAATTTTTTATTTTTTTTTTGCTTCAAGTCCGACCGAATTGCCGGTTGTAAATCTGCGTTAAGTTTTTTTTTTACTCTTCAAACAACAAATACAAAAGCAATAAAATAATCTTAACGGATTCGGGCACCATAATACATCTAAACAATTCATTAAAACAGCTCGACACCGCCGAAGGCACGGGTTGAAGACTCAGTCAGTGACGTCATGATATGCTAATTTGTTTAAAGTCATACCTACGTAATCACCATCAAAATTGTACTTTTTTTTTTACATTGAAACTTGAAAAATAAATAAATTATATATATATATATATATGTATATATATATGTATATGTATAGACCTACCTACCGACCCTTTTTTTGTTTTTACTGTTACTGCAAACCAAAATATTTTTAAGGATGGCCTTATTAAACATTATTATAAATGACAGAATTATGTATTGCATTTGCAGAATTATGCTATGCAAACGTTTGCATCCGATTGCAAATGTTGCTATCTTGCAGAAACGGCAGTATTGTAACTCACGTAGGTGCTGATAGTTGTCATTGTGGTTAGAATAAATAAAACTTGACTAGGTAAAATGTTCCGATTATTGTACATATAGAAAGGAGCATGTATTGGAATATGTAACTAAACTGTAAATTCTCTCACTGTCATTTCACAGATGTATACCTTTGAGATGCACATCATTGCAGCCAAAGCTAATTTTGCAGGAGGATATCGATGTGAAGTGTCATCCAGAGACAAGTTTGACAGCTGTAATTTTGAGTTGACTGTGCATGGTGAGCATCAGTACAGCACTGCGCTAGCAGAGAAATAAATCTGCAGTACATAGAACCATCTGGGGGATTTGGGGGCCTTTTGGGAAGAAATATCACATTGCATTGCAAGAAAGAATGAACATTTTCTAACACTGGCTTAGCTGTGAATAACTGATGGTTTGTGAGCGGCATATCAACACACATATTCACAGATTCGAGGCTTGGTGAATGAAATGATTAATTGAATTGAGCAAAGTGTGCTCTGAGGATGTCTACCGCTGTTATTATCGTTTCTTCAGCATTACAGAAGCAATGAAAAGAACCTGAGAGTAACTTAAATCTAGTGTGTTGAGTCAGTGTGGCAGCTGAAAGTCTGTAGATATTTGAGTTAGCTAGTAGAAGATGCTCATACTGTAGGTCAGGGAAATTAACATCCACAAAACACAGTGTGCCTAACTCTAGTCTGTAACTGATTGTTATTTCTTTAATTTGCTTACAGAGGTTCAAACAGTGGAAGGGTTTGATATACGTGCTGCATTCAGACGCACGTGAGTGATTGTTTTTTTTCTTAACTTGGCTTTGTGAGTTGATAGGTGATTGATGTTAAATAATTAGTGCTATTTGGGTTTATGTAAAATATTATATCAAAGTGGAAAAACATGTTTAATCATCTCATTACTTGGACATACTAATCACTCAGGAGCATAACTCCAGGCGGTAAGAAGAGGATGTCAACAACGGGCAGGTAGCTAATGGGGTTTGCTGCAATGGCAAAGGGCATATTCATGCACTCAAAGCTCATGGGAAAATTAGCTTGATTTCTCACCAAAAGGAGGGTGTTTTGGTTTTTCATATCCATCTCCTTTGACTTCTTCTCTCAATCCCTTTCGTGTCTTCACTTTTATCTCTCTGTCTGAGAACATTTAAAGAGAGTTGACTCATATAACTGAAGTATGTTCCTTTGTGAGTCACTCTCTAAAGAAACTCTTGAACCCCCCTCTCATCTCTCACATCTCTCTCTCTCACAAACATTCTCTGTCTCACTTTTCATCTTTACACCTCAGGAAGACAGATATCCAGCCCTCCTTTTTGGCATAAAATTAGCTTTAGATGGTTTAATGAATATGGCTCCCCTGTCCACTGATCCTTTACAAGTGCAGTTCCAGTGACTGAGAGACTGACTCGTATAAAATATTGCAAAAAAAAAAAAAAAAAGATCAAGATAAAACAGCAAAAATGCCAAATGCATGTAATACAATGCTTCTAAGATTTGATAATGCTATCATGATATCATTGACACTTTTCACTTCCTGTAGAAGGATCTCTTCACTGTGACTGAATCATTGTAAAAAATCAGTGGTGTCATTTGCACAAATGAATTTTCCTTAGCATGTCATTTCCCCTTTCATCTTCCAGCGTGATATCGGAGTGGTCATCAGCCTTCTTACTGTGTTTACACACATAAACATGGGCTATACTCAAAAAGTGGGAAGTGGTAGCTTGGTGGTTATGGTGTTTGGCTGATGATCAGAAGGTTGTGAATTTGAATCCCTGGACCACCAAGCTGCAACCGCTGTGCCCTTGAGCAAGGTCCGTAACCCTTTGTATAAATGTAAGTGCTCTGGATAAGGGTGACTGCCTAATGGCAAAAATTTAAGCAGTGCTAGCTGTTTTTTTTTTTTTTTTAGTCTAAAAAACTCAATTCATAATAAGGCTTTTGATGAATTTGAGAGCTTTCTGATCAGCTTCTGGGTTTGACATCAACTTTGCTTCTACATCAAGGTCTAAGCTTTGATGTTTTCAAAGCAAGAAATGGATTTGCTCTCTTCTAGATGTGAATAATCACTTTATTTGGTTCACAAGGACAGACTAATTACCTGGTTCACTGATTTAAGTATAATATGTATATCCATATTATGCATTTAGCATGTTTCACATGGCATGTATGTATCCAACACAGATTTCTACACTAACAGTGATCAAACTGCTGTAGTAATTTAAATGTCAGTAATAGTGTGTTAATGCTCACTGTGTGTTTGTGGCTTATTTCCATCTGCAGTAGCATAGATTCTGGTGATGCAGGAGAGCTGGACTTCAGCGGTTTACTGAAAAAGAGGTGAGTTTCTAAATATCAAGTAAACACTGCTAAGTGTTTGAATTGCACCATTGTACCAATTCAAAATACAAAAGACAGATCAAGTATACTACAAAGATTTAACTTTCAGAGTACAGTAGGTGACAAATGATTAGATTCATTTTTAAATGCACTACAGATTAAACGATTTTGATATATCAGCCATATTTATATTTTGTCTTCGTTCAATTATTTGTTCAGTTTTTATGTAGACAGGTTTTAAGCCAGTATACATTCTGTTTAGCAGGCATTTATTTAAAAACATGTTAATTGTATTCGAAAAAGTGATATGAGCCACATTTGTAGGAGTTTTCATAAATGTAAACTAAGCTTTGTCTTAGATGTTGGCAAGATTTTGGTCTTTGTCCCCTGGTAGCATTTGTATGATCAGGGATTTTGAAAATAAATAGCATTCCTTAAATTGGATTAAAGTCTACATAAAGTCATAAATGTTAGAATGTACTGTAACATGGGAAGTCGTGGCCTAATGGTTAGAGAGTTTGACTCCTAACCCTAAGGTTGTGGGTTCGATTCTCGGGCCGACAATACCACGACTGAGGTGCCCTTGAGCAAGGCACTGAACCCCCCAATTGCTCCCCCGGCGCCGCACCATAAATGGCTGACCACTGCTTCGGGTGTTTGTTCACGGTGTTTGTGTTCACTGCTGTGTGTGCACTTTTGATGGGTTAAATGCATAGAACGAATTCTGAGTATGGGTCGCCATACTTAGCCGTATGTCATGTCACGTCAACATGATATGTACCTACTCCAGAGCGCTGTTGGATTCTGATTGGTCAGAAGGATTTGGTTAAAGTTTTCCAACAGCAACTCTGATTGTAGTTCAGACTACAAAAATAAATAAAGACATAAATAAATTCCAGGTTATGGTTTTTATATTAACAACTTATACAGGGAGCTGTATGGTGGACTCTCCACTTACTGTATAGAGTCTTTAAGAACAAATAAAGCTGTTGATTCGGAGGTTGTCTTTGAGGCATATGTGAAAGGAATCTCCCGTGTTAGCACTAGAGGTAAATTCTTTACAACAGAAGGCAGTGTGATTTCTTATTATTACTATCAGGATAGTGATTCCTGTTTTATAGACATTCCTGCATATTAAACAGCTGGGACCAGTAGCTCTGCATCACACCATCTGGTGTTTGATTGTTTTTATATGACAACAAAAGCCGAGATGTTTAGTTTCCTCACATAACAGCATGTCTTATTTTGTTTAAGTCTTTACTCGCCATACATTTACGTAAGGGACACACATTTTCTATTTTTATGCATGGATATGCTTATCTTTTATACTTACAACCATCTTATATTGTTCCTGTCCATCACCATGCTGTCGCCTGATGAGTCATGGTAAATTTGAATGATCTCAGTTTATATAATGAATGAATGACTGCATGCGGATTGACATTATGTGCTGCAGTAATGGATATTTCTGTACACATATTTGTTAATTCTTTTGTTGTTTGTACTCTTTTCTCTCCTCTTGTGTGTGATCTTCGAATGTAGAGAGTAAGTGACTGAATAGACACTGGTTTGCTATCCGCATGACGAGTGCTGATGTTAGCATCACGCTTGCATAGTTTAGTGACTGTAGCAACTTTCCTTGCAATTAGCATAACATTTACAATTCTCAGTCCAGTTCAGTGATTAGGGCACAAGATTAGAGCACAAATTACACACACAGCTCGATTAAAAAGAATCACTTTTCAACAATATGTTGTTCAGTTTTGGATCACATATCATTACTGGTAGCGATAGGTTTAGTCTAATCACACATACTGTACAAATGCACCTAAACTCAAACAGTCAATGTGCATGTAGAAATATATGGATTGAGCTATATGGACATATTTTCAGCTCTACAATATTTTTTCTGCAAGTATCTACTGCCGTACACTGAAATTTGAATTTATTATAGCAATATGATACCAGTGGTTTCCCAAATGTTTATAGCCAAACATTTTTATTAGATTTTTTTATTTAGATTAGATTAGATGTGCTGTAGATGTGCTACGCATTATCAGTGGGCTGTTGAATTGTGTGCGCTAACCTGCTCTGGTTTGTCTTGCCATGTCTTGGGTTCTGCTTCTGACTAAGTGCAGCAGTTGTTTAAAAAGTGGCCAACGGTAAGAACTGAATTATCCCTGTACATATTTAATATGCCTTTTTCTTCTCCTCCCGCTTTCCACCATCTGCTTTTGATTGTGCTCTAATGATGCTGGTTCTAACAGTAGTGCTGAAAGCACTGGCCATGTCTCCAGCTTTGAGCTAAACATTGTTCAGGTTCAATTAAAATGAACTCTTAGGCTCCAGAATTAATAAATGCAAACGTGTTGATTCTCAGCTGTTTGCATGAGCCCTGAATAACAGACAGTTCCCTTTTGCTGTCCGACTGTCAGCATGGTTCAGGTGAGCCACGAGCCTGATGTGGATGTGTGGGAAATCCTGAGCAAGGCTCCACACACTGAGTACGAGAAGATCGCCTTCCAGTACGGCATTACAGACCTAAGGGGCATGCTGAAGAGGTTGAAGAAGATGAAAAAGGAAGAGAAGAAGAGCGCAGGTTTGTTTAGATCTTGATCTCTTCTTAAAAGATCAGTTTTCTCAAACAGGAACATCAGGAAATCAGGCCAGTACCTTAAGAGTAGCTTCAGTGCATTATTTAAAGAAGAAGTTTGTACGTTGAAAGCCTTCTGCTGTCTTTGAAGCAAACTGCTGCTGCAAAGAAAACAAGTCAAGTCTTTTCCCCCTAACTGAACACCATGTCCTTGTTTATACATTCGAGTTGCCTGTTAAGGTAAAATGACAGGGCTGAGACTGCATCTCACCTCTGGCTGAATGTTAAGGCAATTTCTGGGCCAGAAAAAAAAGTAAAACTTGAAAACTAAAGAAACTTGTGCAATCTAGTTTATAGCAATGCCGGACATTCCAAGATACATTTGAAAATCTATCAGTCTAAAAATCTTTAAACATTTTAAATGACACCTTTAACAATTTTACAAAATGATGTACCTCATTATATGTATTAAAGTACAGTAAATTGGACTTTTTTTTTTTGTGTATGTGTTAAATATATTTTTACATTTACCTCCGGTCATGTTTCACACTTACTGTTGTCTAGCATTCACCATTCTTTGAACACAATTCTGATAAAAGGTAAAAGATAAAGGTAAATTGAGTGAATAATGAATTGTATGTAGATTGATTATGAGTGTTGCAGTAATTTATATTTCTACACATATTTGGACTGCAATTTATAAACAAAATTCATTTCTGTTGTTTTTTTTATTGTTGTTTTCTCTCCTCTTGTGTGTGATCTTCAAATGTAGATAGTAAGTGACCGAACATACGCACATCTGGTGTGCTATCCACGTGTGCTAATGTTAGCATCACGCTTGCATAGCTTGTTGTTCTATGCTACTATTGCAACTAGCCTAACTATTCACAATCCAGTCCAGACCAGTGATTAGCATACTTCGTGCAATATAAACCACGTCTCATAAAATCCAGACTCAGCTTTCACTCTTGCACCCTAACAGATCTTTTAGAACCTTAACAGATCATGTACAAGCCTACAAAAGAAGTTTAATCATTTCTAGAAAGATTGAAATAGACCATAGCAGAACATTTTGCACAATAAACCTGTCTTTCACAGCATTCCTCAAAAAACTGGACCCAGCCTACCAGGTTGAAAAAGGACACAAGATTAAGCTGCAAATTGAAGTGGCCAATCCTGATGCGGAGGTGAAATGGCTGAAAAACGGACAGGAGATCCAAAAAACGGGAAGGTACCGAATCAACCATGAATAGAATGGAATAATTGTGATTTATTTACATTCAGGTTTCAGATTGCTATTCAAACATAAACTTGTTCTATAGATGTCTATTAATTGCTATTAAATAAAATTGTTAATAAATGATCTCTCTATCTCTCTCCTGTTTGTTTGTAAATGCAATTGTGTGTTCCGGGATGGATCGACTCCTTGACCGAAACCTACAGCAAGTGAGTGTCTAGAGTTGGTCTGAACATGAAAAAGTGCCCAATGCGATGAACCGTTATAAGGACACTGAGACACTGAGATTTGATAGTATTCTAGAGAAACATGTGACAGCTGCTCTAGATTTATTCTTGGCTTATAATGATGCTGATAATACCAAAAATTTCTCCATTTGTGGGAGTGAAATTTTGTCAAGTTCCTATCATGCCATAATAGTCATGCCATGTTTCGAATTTACCCTTATGTGTCGTACGACTTTGTCTCCATCTACAAAGAAAAGTAGGAAATAAGTACTTTTTGCCGTTCCTGTAGGTATATCTTTGAGAGTGTAGGGAATAAACGTTTCCTCACTATCAACAACTGTTCTCTGGCTGATGACGCAGCATACACCTGCATCGTGGGAGATGAAAAAAGCTTCACTGAGCTCTTTGTGAAAGGTACAGTATTTGATTATGAGTACTAACGGAAATGTTATTAACATTTCTAAAGTTTGAGATTCATCTCTCCATTACTTTCTCAGAGCCGCCTGTTCTGATTGTGCGCAATCTTGAGGATCAGATGGCAATGAAAGGAGACAGAGTAGAATTTGAGTGTGAAGTCTCTGAGGAAGGAGCTTATGTAAAGTGGTAAGATTCTTAACTAATGACCTATGAATATAAACCCTGCTAAACACATCTAAATCAGTAAAAAGGTTCCTAATTTTCACACAGATTGTAAAGAACCCCCCCCCCCCCCCCAAACGGCCAAATAGTAGCATGACAATGGGTGATACTGATTAAAGAAGGCTAGTGTCAAGGGACAAGCTATAAGAAAAGAATGATTTCATTGCAGAAGCATGTCTGTTTTGAATAGATTCCTTAGATATCCAGAAGGTGGCATGCATGTCCTGTGTTGAACAGAGCAGCTGCCAGGCTTTGGCTGACTCAACCTGGTGGTGCAGAAGTGTGTGTCTGTGTGTGTGTGTGTGTGTGTGTGTGTGTGTGTGTGTGTGTGTGTGTGTGTGTGTGTGTGTGTGTGTGTGTGTGTGTGAGAGAGAGAGAGAGAGAGAGAGAGAGAGAGAGAGAGAGAGAATGAGTGAGTGAATGAGCCATGGCTTCACCTGATCTGGATCCAAGGCTGTATATCACCCAGCAGCTCTGTAAATGATCAGCCCTCTGAAAAGGTCATGCCAGCCTTTTAGCAGCTCTGCAGTGTCCTTCAACCAAAATGAGAAAGTCACAGTTGGTTCATGGTGACTGCCTTTAATGTGTCACAGAGGATGCATTTCTAGATAGTCTGATAAAATCTTTCTGAGCACTACAGAGTAATATGCATGAAAAAAAAACCCAACGAATAGTAAACGAAAAATGATCAAGGTCACTTTGATCTTATTACAAACATCATGATGCATTTCATTTGACAATATCGTCATCACAAGAACTATTAAATTAAAGCTCAAATAATTTTAATAGGATGAGGTGTGATGGGGAATTTCTATTCACTTCCCAGGATTAGGGATCAGAATGTAACAAGATCAAAATGTCCTGCACTTTATGGAACTATTTATATCTTATCGTAATGAGTTTTGTTTCATTGAATCCCAATGTACCATTTCATTTTAAATACAAAACATTGTTACTTGAAGCTCTGGCACCTCTAAACCTTAATAAACAAAGGCTGCAATCATGAAAAAATCATGAAAAGAGGCTTGAAAAAATAGAAACAATTAGAAAGAAAATAGAGCCAGATTTATAACCAATTTTCAAATTTTCAGGGAAAAAGATGGAGTTGAGCTTACTCGAGATGAATCCTTTAAGTATCGCTTCAAGAAAGATGGCTGCAAACACTCACTCATCATCAATGATGTCACCAAGGAGGATTGTGGCCACTATCGAGTGAAGACCAATGGAGGGCAATCTCTTGCTGAGCTCATGGTGCAGGGTAGGTGGTTTATTTTAGCCCTGGTGTTTATCATGTGGTTTTCCTCTATGCTAAATTCTGTACATTCCAGTTCTGTAGGTAAAACCGATTTACATTAGTGGAAGGCCCTCTTTAAAAGTGGTTAAAGGCGTTAATGTATCATGATTGATAGTTATCTGAAATACTCTGATGTTTTCGACTTTAAAGACAGATTGAAGCCATCTGTCAATCATCGCCTATGCATGACAAGCCATGTGTCAATCAAGGCAGACAGAACTGCAGTCCAAAATAAACCTCCAGAATTCCACTGGGCATTCTTCACTCCTTGCTATCTTCTTCAAACTCCACCTCTTTGTGGTCCTGTCACTCAAACATCATCTGTTTGTCAGCCCGGTAAACATGCTTGACAGGCCAATAGCACATGCTTACAGCGTCCACAATGCACAGATGCCAGCTATTTTCAGACTGCAAGGGCCATATATTTTAACTGAACAGGTGACTGTTTCTTTCCTTCTTCCTCTCCATAACCTAATTCTTACCCTGGTTTATTTCCCAGACAAATTTACTTCGGTAGTTGTCCTTTACTCTTGCATTTACAGCCTTAGAATCTCTTTTGCTCTTGATCTCTAACAACAGTGGAAGTGGAAGAAAATGAAAGCTCAACCCTCAGTGACCTTTGTGCTGTGGTGCTACCGGAAACTCCGGAGTAGGAACCGAGAAAAATAACTGTCTTAAAATCTCTCATGAATCCATCCGGACACTCAGTTCCTGTTTGGGTTTTTAAAGCAACTTGATCCACATCTCCTGCCAGTCTTGACCACTTAATCAAACAGAGAAGTTGCCAAACATGAGCAACTGTCTAGTGCCACTGAAATTCTGCCAGGCTTCCAGGAGGATCATTGATCCCCAGTAACTCTCCTTTAATTATACCACCTCTAACTGATGAGCTCTGGTTGTAAGTCTGCTACAACAATTCAATTCTACTAGGTGATTATTTCACATTAACCTTATTTCTAATCCTGCAATAAGATTAGAATGGAATTGGATGTATTCTGAAATAGGAAGTAGCAAAAGTCACTCGCTTTCTACTGTTTATTAGACTGCTGCTTTATAATCAATCTTTTTTTAAGTTACTATTTGCAATACAATACACACTGTTAAATTTAAACAGTTGTATTCTAGAAGGTGTGACAACAAGGATAGTGTGTCTTTCATTTATTCTTTAATTTATTCATATCTGACAACACCTACAGTACATGCAAAAAAGCAAAAAACAAAAAAACATTTATAGCCGTTAAATATGAACTACACATAATATATAAACTTCCTTGAGAAAAAACTAATTACAGATTTTATATATTGTCTACAACATTTGTGTTGGATAGTTAACTAGAGTATTCCCAGTAAGCCAGTTTGTTTTCAGAGGTTTTAGCCCTCATCAGTTCTTGTTAGTGGACAATAACAGCCATTAGTCCTTAAAAAAAGGAATACAACAATTTAATGAAGATTTCTGTCTACTGCATTTTTTTTTCAATTCCACACTGAAACATTTTTTCAGTTATTCGGTATAACCAAAGCCATTCATCGTTTTGCCTTTAAGTGCCTTTCTGTCTGCTCTTTGCCCATTAGAGAAGCAACTGGAGGTGTATCAGAACATTGCTGATCTGACAGTAAAAGCCAAGGAAGAGGCAGTGTTTAAGTGTGAGGTGTCTGATGAGAACGTCAGAGGAACCTGGTACAAAAATGGAGTGGAGGTGAAGTCCGACGCTAGAACCCACATCACACACATTGGCCGGTAAGGCTGTGACGGTTAGCTGCATTTGAAAAATTGTAGAGGTTTCACTTCTTATTCTTTGATTTCATTTACTGTGATCTTTATTGTTGTCAGTTCCAGTCCTGGAAAACCATTTGGTGAGGTTACTTCTCAGAGACATGTGATTTACAGTAGTAGAGTTGGAGAATCACTAATATGTGCTTGACAGGTCTGGATTTGGACCTCTGAAATGTAAACGTTGTCTGATATACTGTCTGTCTCGCCAGAATTCACAAGCTCACTATTGATGATGTGCGTCCGGATGATGAAGGCGACTACACCTTCATCCCTGAAGGCTATGCATTTAATCTTTCTGCCAAACTGAACTTCCTGGGTACAGAATTTTCAGTTTCCTTAGTCAATGACGACATCATACGTCAGCCTGGTTAACAGTATGACATTTCCATTTATTATTTTCATTTATGTTTTCAGAGGTCAAGATCGACTTTGTCCCTCGTCAAGGTAAGAATAAAAAGACTACACAGTAGAGAGGCAGTTTTGAACTTCTGCCAGTTAGTAAGTTGGGCACGTACAGTATGCTGAGATAAATAGTTTGGCAAACTGCACGATTTCCCTATTTGGTGTTCGATGTTAACGTCATTAATTTTGCTCTTGAAACTGTGAGGTTAATGTAGCTATGTAAGGGAAATTTGTCTCACCTTTTACAGCATGTTAATGTCTGCTTCAAACCACATACAATTCTTCAGTGGTATCAACCAGATTTGGTGATGTAGTTTAGGCTACACTCACCATACTGAAATCTATAAACATGAACCAGACTTTGTGCAAATAACTGCTGTAATTTTACAAAGGTAGTTATCACAGATCACTGGAATAATATTCTCCTCAGTTATTATTCTCTCCTCCACAGTTTTGTTTTATTCAGCCATCTAGGTCTGCTTTCCAATGTTTGAAGGTGCAGTTTTTCCCAAAAGCTGGAAGTTATGAAGATACTGTTCAGTGCATAACAAAATCAATAAACGAAATCAATATCCAGGCCGATAGACTACATTTTGGATTAGTGTAAAATTCTATTTTTATCATCCAGATTAATTTCACTGCTTTTCGGAGTATAGTATAGCTAATTTCACCAAGCATGTTGCCTACAATAAAGGAAAATAATAAATCAGGTAAGATTTCTTTTCTTCTACAACCCCCGTATGCAGATCCTCCCAAGATCCACTTGGACTGCCTTGGCCAAACTGCAGATTCCACTATTTTGGTTGTGGCTGGAAACAAGCTGCGACTGGATGTGCCAATCACTGGAGATCCCGCCCCCACAGTAGTATGGACCAAGTCAGATAAGGTGGGGAGAATACTGTTATTACCGTACATCCAAAAACATTTGAATATTTACTGAGTATGGTAGTATGATCATGTATGATCAGTTATATTATAATGCATTTAAAGGTTTTCATCACTTGGCCATTAACGGATGTCGACATTTCAGTGATTTTCCTGAGGTTGCACAGGTTGTAGCCTGTGCACTTTTTCTTCAGACTTTTCCAATGAGATCATGACAAATTACTTTATTTAGGATGATGCTATTTAAACTATGGTGAGATAGGTTAGCTAAATGTGCCATTGAAAGGTCTGAGATTTTTAGGCATTGCAGTTGGTAAAAAAATATACATTTATTTCTGATGCCCTAAAATTTATTCACATACAGGATATACTGTAGATTAAGGTGATATGTGTCATGTGTTTTTATATTATTTTATTAGAAAGTAATGAATATTTGCACAAATAATGCACATCATGTCACTGGCCCAGAAGTCAACTAAATTGGCCATTAACAAGCACCACTGCACTTTAATCCTAAACATTTTCCTTTAACATTGAGGCAGGACTCCCAGCATGAAGGCTTCTGACCTTCATGCACACACAGGTAAGTTTTGGGTAGAATTTTCCATGCAGAAAGGTTTGTATTGGAGCTTGATGCTGTAAGGTTGGACCTGTCACACTACCCTTAGTCTTAAATATAGCCTTACCGCTTTCGCTCTGCTTGTGTAGGATAAGTCTAAAAATCCACTGGGAGAAGGGAAAGGGGAACCAGCCTTCATCTGGACTTTGAAGGATGGTGAAGTGAGTTATTGGCCTTTAAAACAATAACGCCACCACAATCTCTTGCTATTATGTGCACTTTCGTTGCCCTGTGCCGCCGCTGCTATGAGAGTGTCTTCTGACCTTTGTCTTTATTGTCTTTTTACTGCCATAGCCACTGCATTGTGATGCTGTCAGAAAATTCTTATCTGTTTACAGTCATACCAATGTCACATAAGGCATAACAGACTCTTACTAAGTTTAAAACGTATAATATTTTAATAATAATAATAATAATAATAATAATATGCACTATTATACTGTATATCTGCTTATTTGCTCAAAAAAGACTCAATTTTCTTCTAAAAAATATTCCTGTGATGCCCTATGGCTTTATTGTGTCTTGGTTTGAAACTGTAAATATTTACCATCTAATACTAACCGAGCAAAACAAATTGCTTCTTCAGTTCAGTATTACAACGAGATTTACTGCAGTCTTTTCTTGAACAGCATTGCGTTCAGATGCATTGCATTAGAATACTGTGCTCTGAAGCAAACTGACTGCACCAGGTGAGCGCATGCTTCCTATACCTGTTTATGGAAAACCTTCGGTTGCAATATACAAAAACACAAAAGGTAAGTAAGGTATACAAAAAAGACGTGCTACTGTATGCTCTTTTCCATTTGATCTTAATGTCTCCTTTTCTGGTCTCTGGTTTTGCATCTTGACTGATTGTTGTTTGGTCCAGAACTTGGAACTGTGCACAGTGAAAATACAACTGCAACAAAAAAAACTGATTGGTAAAATCTGTGATCGGTTCATAAGGTCTTAACAGATTCAAGTGGACGTGTTCATGTGGAGAGCGCAAGAGGACATTGCGTCTTGACTATTGAGGGGGCAGAGCGTCAAGATGAAGGCGTGTACTCTGTCATTGTACGGAACCCGGCTGGGGAGGATACTGCTGATATTCATGTAAAAGTCGTTGGTAAGATATTTAAATGTACAACCTGCACCATGCACAAACCCCTATGGACTTACAATTGCAATACAATAGACATTTAATGAACGATTAACCATCGTTCATCGTTCAACTGAAATAAAGCTTCATATTTAGGAACATATCCATTCAGTTTTATTCCATTATTCAATTATCTTCTGGCAGATTCATGTTGGATGAGATTATAAAGGGTGGAAGTGACATAATTTCAACCAAAGTTCCATTAAGAATTAAGCATCACATCAAGTCAGCTCCCGTTAAACCCAATAACAGAAACACATTTGACTTCTTTCCTAAGGTCACACCTTTTTGTGCCTGAGCAAACACTTTATATGCACCATTTTAGTGTATTAGTTCATTCAAACATGCTGTATGGGATGTCAGTCCACCTTTTCCCCTAAGAATGTACTGTAGTAAAATGATTCCATCTAGTGTAAGTGTTCATAGGTTTGTCCCATAAAATAACCATTAATGGTTTTATATCAAACCGTAACGATATACCAGATGTTTTGTCGTTCTGAAAAGCTGACAAATAGAACACCTCTCAGAAGTTACAATGCTTCACCATACAAAGTGATCCTTTTTCTTTTGAGTGTAGCTGTTGTTTATGTTTCTGGAAGGTTAATTGCTTTTTAATGTGTGTTAGCATTTCATTATAAAAATATGGCTACTGATGTTCACAGTTTGCAAGTAGTAGACTGACATATATTGAATGATTTTTTTTTAACCTCCCCAGATGTGCCAGATCCACCTCAGGCTCCCAGAATCCTCAGTGTTGGGGAGGATTCCTGTGTAGTCCAATGGGACCCACCACTGTTTGATGGTGGTCAGCCAGTTTTGGGTAAATGCTGCTCAAACAGAAAACATACAATCCTGTAACTTAGGCCTTAAAGAAGTCTTCGATTTACAACACATTAAATACTTATTTAAGTTTTTTTATGTCCTTTAAGGATATGTCCTGGAGAGAAAGAAAAAAAAGAGCTACAGGTGGATGCGATTAAACTTTGACCCCTATAAAGACACCACATATGAAGCTAAGAGAATGATTGAGGGAATGGCATACGAGATGAGGGTCTACGCTGTGAACAGTATCGGCATGTCACGGCCCAGTCCTGCCTCCCAGCCTTTTGTGCCTATCGGTGAGTTTCATTTACGTTTGACTGACGATTTAATCTAAAACAAACGAAAATCGAGCAGTTGAAGGATAATGCTGTTAACTTGGTTGTGCTCTACAACTCTAGTCACTACCTTTTGATCAGTAGCCCAAAGCTTTAAACAGTGAGCCAGCACTTCCATGAAATACTCCTGACTGCTTGATTAGTCTTGACATTGGTTTCTGTAAACACTATCAATAATTGGTTAAATACCGTGTAAATGGATTTATTTATTTATTTATTTTGTAGGAAAAAAGATTTTTGAAATTTCTTTCTAGTTAAACCCTGAGGTGGTGAAGTGACAAAAATAGGTCACAATTATTATTTATCTTTACAGTTTGAAATGTGTGTGTGTGTGTTTGTTTTTTTTTTTTTTTTTACAAAACAATGAACTTAAGGGAAATAAACCATACAGAATACTAGAAATGCTATTCAGACCCATATTATTAGGTGATTAAACATAATCAGCAATCTTATACAGTTTAACACTAACACTTGAGAACAGGTGAACATCTTTTCCTGTATTGCTACATGGCACTAAATGACAAGTTGAACTGAATCGACGGTAAAATTGACAATAAAATAGATGCAAATACTGCAATATTTGTTTACTAACAATCATTTTGAACAAAAATATTTGGAAGACAAAATTTCTTCCAAATAACAAAATTTCCTATACATGAAAATTTCAAATAGTGAATTTTAGTTTGTTTCTCAGTACAAGGACATGTTGAATTTATTGCTTGAAGTAATTGGATAAGTTCTTAAGCTGATGTTGATTGTAAAGATTAAGTTGAAAAAACATTGGCGAATGATCTATGCCAAAATTTTGGGCATGTAAAATCAGAAAATCCCCTGAAGAATGATAAATTAACTATTGTTCCCTGTGTCAAAATGGGAATGCTGTTATTGCTGGTTTAGCAGATTGCTGTGTGTATGAGGTTGTGCCAAGCATGTTAGTGTCAAGGTTCTTTCATCTCAGTTTAAGATGCTGTTCTATTCTGGCAAACTCTAGCTGCTCAGACACGCGTCATCATACCAATATTTCAAGGCTCTGTCATCTCTTTGTAGCATGGATGTTCAATGTCCAAAATAAGATCCCATTTCATGATGCAGTATCTATCCAAGCTTAAAAGACTTAAAGACGAGTTTTTGCATTGATCACTATGTGATAGAAATTTTATTTCCTTGTTGTCCCTTTACTTTATCAGTTGCGAATGGTCTGAAAAGTTATCTGTTTAGTGTGATGTCCAGCACAATACAGTAAATAAGGAGACTATTTCTGACACCCTCTTCTATAAATAATGGCATGTTAGCATAAAGTTATGTCCAGGAGTATGGCACAAACAGGCCGCTAGGTTACAAAGCAGAGGGGGGAGGACTCACAACTTTGCAAAGTCCTCACAAAGCTGCATTGCTGCTGTCAACAGTTGTGAAGACAGCAGCCAGAGGACAGGACAGGACCAGACAGGGGAGGAGTACAGCAGAAAAAGGCCTGAACAAAAGACTCTTTACATAAATCTCAAGGGAAGTTACACCACTGTGCAGTGACAAAGTGAACCAGCGGTAAGATGACCAAGCCTATGCTTCCGAAAACCGCGGAGAAAAAGTCAGCCAATGAGTCACCAGCAAATACTCCTGCAGACTCCTGTTCAGGTCCTCTGGCAGACTCCCCAGCAGAAGTTAAAGAACCTGAAGTAATAGCATCTCCACCAGAAGATACGGCCACTGGAGCAACTGTTCCTCCAACTGAGGAACCTGTTCCTGCAGAAGGAATAGGTCCTGCACCTTGTGCAGAAGGAGAAGTGCCAGTTGAGGGGGCACCTTTGGGAGAGGAGGGAGCAACCCCGGTTGAGGAACCTGCCCTCCCACTTGAACCTGAACCAGAGCCAGAACCTGTCGGCAGTAGGCGTCTCAATCTAATTCTGCTTGTGGAAAGCTAGTGAATGCATGTCTTGGTTTTATGTAGAATACGCTATATGTACAGAAATATTTTGTCTAGTTTGTCTAGTCTAGTTATCACTTTTTGCATTGCCTGATTTGCCTTTGAATAGTTTCCAACTAGTTCTCACTAGTTAGCAATGATTTATCAAAAATTACATTCTCAGTACTATACAAATAGAAAAAAATGTGTCCTTCGAGGGGTGTATTCAGCTGAAAAACACTCATGCTACAGGGCTACCTTACAAATACATTATTAGTATTTATCATATCATTGTTGGCATCATTGCAATATTGCATCATCTATATAAGCTATAAATCAAGCATTTATTACTATGAACAATAGCTAATTTAGGTGCTCTTCAGCTGCTGGATATGACTATTGTATTCTTTACACTGTACACTGTATACTTGAACTGGTCATTTTTTTTTAAAGAAGATGCACTTTTAAATTCAAATTCCATTTTGGAGCAACTACATTACCAATTACAGGGTTCGTGCTATTTCTTAACCTTATGTTCTACTGAGTGTAACTAAAACAAAAACTTAGAGGCAGCGTTTTTATGGAAAATAAGAGAAAAATAATTTTTTGTATCATGGCTTCTTCAGATTTAGAATTTATTAGAGTGTTGAGTATTTAAATTCCATAATTTGTTGTAGATTTTTTCAGATGTTCAACAAACTTTCAATTGTTCTTTATTATTTTTCAAACTCCATCCTCTACCTGAACCTGACAGGACAATGTCACATGTAAACTATTATTGTCCTGAATGCTGCATGTCACTAACAGTATCTATATCTTCAAGAGGTTCTTATCAACACTAGTCCAAGTTTAACTTGTGCTTATTTAAACAATGGGAGTTATGCTCATCTATAATAGGCAGCTCAAGGCCACGAAGGCTGGCTGGAAGATAATGTTAGATGTACCAGACTTGGACCTCTGGGTTTTACTGCCCCAATAGTTTCCATGCCTCTGTCCTCCAGCTGAATATTGGAAGAGCACAGGATTAAAAAATCCTGGTGACAAATCCTGTTAAATCCGTATAGCTAATACGTTTGATTCTCTATTCAGCCTTTGGTAGCTTAGTTACTAAGCAACTTAATGCTTTATTTTTCTGATATGCAAATTTCCACTCTATGAATTATATTATGTTTAGATTACTATGAACATGTTACTTCAACAAGCAAATATTACTTTAAATTTAAATGTAGTAATCTACAATAAGCTTTAGGTATAACAGAGCTATAATACAGCTTTACTTTATTACACTTGCTTTCATTGTGTTTATACTGGAGTCCCGACTTTTCTCAATTTCATTTCAGTTATAGTCTTTGGGTCTACATTGGTGTGGCTAATATTCTATAACTAGTCCATAAGTCCATCCACTATAGAAGGAGTGTCAAACCAAATTTAGGTAACAGCTCCTCTGAAATATGTATAGCCATTTATCTGAAAGGTACATAGAAAACATTTTCCACTTTTTGTATGTCTAGGAATTGTTAAAAAAACTAATATTACTGAAATATTATGGAGAAATAATCTCTTTTGCAAAATTGTTTACAAATTTCAATAAATCCTAAATGAGTTCTTTTAGAGAGAGACATGTCTATGAGCGTCAATGTTGTAGCTTGCTGAGGAAGGATTATTTATCATTAGCACATTTCGTCAATAATTCTATGGGTTTATTGCTCTACTTTGCTTTCTAGTCTAATTTAATTAAAATAATAAGTTTAATTTTGAACACATTATAAATACAATTACCAGCATCCCTTGCCAGCATACTCTATGTTTAATACCCTTGGACTATAGTCTATAACTATATAACTACTATACACTGTAGGGTTTTTAGAGTACAGTAGATTTAGGGTGAGGTCTGGAATTGTCAAATAAACTGGTCTTTATTAAATAGATTCGTTAGAATACTGCAACCATCCAATAACTTGCATTAATAAAATTCCAAAGTATCAGTTCTCAACTCCTGCTGTCCATTAAACTTCAACATTTGTGTGTTTTTTGCTCAGCCCCCTCCAGTGAACCCATCGGTCTGTGTGTGGATGACATCAGTGACACCACAATTTCTCTGAAATGGAGGACTCCAGAGAGAGTAGGCTCTGCCCCTATAGAAGGCTATGGGGTGGAATACTGCAAGGAAGGCAGTAAGTGTGTTACTGTGAAGATTTTATGTGTATCCTTGTAAGTGTCATTGCAGAATGAGACTGTCAATGGAAATGAATATCGGAAGTCGTTCTCAATTGCACCCCCAACCGCCACCCAATATTATACATTTGACAAAGAACAAATTTATAATGTTGTTAATATTTGCAATAAAGGACTGTTCAATAAAATGCAATAAAAAAAAAGCAATAAAAACGAAGCAATAAAAACAAAGATTAGGGTATTCTATAAACAGAACATTGGCTTAAATATAATTGTTTTATTGCTACGAAAACTTTTTGCAGACCTGATATTTGCTTTGTTTTACATTTAGCTGATGAATGGATTCCAGCATTTGAGGGTCTTACAGAAAGGAACTCTGTGATCATCCGTGACCTGCCTACTGGCGAGAAGATGCAGTTCCGTGTACGGGCGTATAATATGGCTGGCCCCAGTCGTCCTGCCACTCTGGCCCAGGCTGTCACCATCCGCGAGATCATGCGTGAGTTTAATTAACGCTTAATTAACATTGCATATAAGGAGAATCGTCAAGGATGTATCCATTGTCAAAATGTAGATTTCACCGAATGCAGAGTCTATTTATGTCAGGTATTGGCATGATACTAAATGCAGTACTCAAGTTTTCTTCAAACAACATGGAGATAGTTTCTAAAACTAAATTTGCATTTCTCAGCTGCTGTTACTTCAATTTCAGCTGCATTCAGTTGCATTAACTTGCAGCAGTACATTAGATAGAGTGCTTTACAAAAGCTTTTATCGTTTTAACTTAATAAGTCTAGTTCACTGAGGCAATCACCAGCTTGTTCCCGATCAGCTTTCAGCCACTAGCATTCACTAGCTTTCATGAGTAGGAGATATACACAATTACATTAAAGCAGGTCTGTACAAGGGAAAGCCTAGGGGCCAGATATAGTTTGTCACCAATCTCCATCAGGCTTGGAAGTAGAATAAATTCAATAACAGACTCAGATTGTTCTAATAGACACATTTACACAAATATATTATGGATTCCTTGCCATCTTTGTCCATAAACCATTCTCAGAAACTTCATTATCAGGTTTCATCGGACACATTTATGATATAATTACCCATTATTCCTTCTCATTTCCACAAATGTATTGTGTTTTTTTTAACCCCTTAATTTGTATCAACTGGGGCAGTTTCTAAAGGGAGAAAAAAAACAGTTTGAGATGAAATCATACACATTATTTTTCTATACTGCATGTTAAAAATAGGTTGCAAAATTAATTTCACTGGTGTGTGAATGGAGAGCTTTCAGGGTTGTCAATCTCTACAGTACATTATTTCATGTTGCTTGTATACATGACAGCTGTTGGTCAGAATTGTATCTGATAACACTTATAATGTTAATCAATGCAAAGTATGCGTCACTGACTGTCTGGAACACAGACACACAAAGAAACCGTTCTATAAGGAATTAGTCGATTATCACAAGTGATGCCAAAACTCTAATGAAGTGTATATACTGAAAAAGAGGTTTATATTTGGGTCCAGGAAACCCTCGGACATTCCACTCGCAGAAAAATAAGTGACAAGTGAAGCGATTGTCTGGTGAAAAACTAGGCTGGGTGGTCTGTTGTGCCACCCAAGTGATAAATTATATGAGCCACATAATTATATATAATTATAACTATGAGCCACATAATTATTATTTATATGATGACTTTTGTTTTTATAAAATATTCTTACTGTTTTCTAGCCACATTTAATGAGTTGAGACTCAAACGGTAGTTATGTTTATTTGTGGTCCTTTGCAAACTTAGCATTTATCTACTTTATTCTTGTCAAGGTGGATTTGGAATCACACACACACACACACACACACACACACACACACACACACACACACACACACACACACACACACACACACACACACACACACACACACACACACACAGCAATATAGCATTAATAATCCACCAAACGGGCAAGTTTTGAGAAGTGGGAGGAAACTGTAGAACCAAAAGGAAAGCCAATTGTACCTGCTATGCTACCTTGCTTACATGATGATTTAAAATTTGCTGTTGCTTCACAGCTACATCTGACAATATATTCATTTTTTTCCCCCAAAAATGTTCAGCACTTTTATCACACAGATCATTTCCCAATTCTCTACTTTTTCTCTTTGCCTTCTAATAGAGCGTCCAAAAATTTGGATCCCTCGCAGTCTTCGTCAGACCCTCATCAAGAAAGTGGGGGAGACTGTTAACCTGGTGATCCCATTCCAGGTAAACATCAACTGTTTTTACTGAAATAAAATCTCATCAATTCCATTTTTTCCAGGCTCTGAACATAAAAAAGATCACTGACGGTAAACACTTATACAAGGTACTGTACACTATACTTAGTAGCTCCTTCTTGCTCTTTTGGTCTCCAACAAGAGTGTATTGGCCAGACTGAAACATTAACTACTGTGTTAATGGGGCTTAATTAGGACAGGAAGGGCCTGTTCATGTTGTCTTTGAAATACTATAAATACACAGAGCTGTGCAGCTGAAACACGATGATAGAGGATGCACATGGACAGCAGCTTCAAAATGTGTTAATGACACAAATCTGAACAGCAGCTGAAAAAGCTCTCTGGGGAAATGTCTTACTTAAAAACAGCATGCTGGCATACACACACACACACACACACACACACACACACTCACACACACACACTCACACACACACACACAGAGACACACACAGTCTTGAGGCAATCTGTTTAAAACTCCTGCATGCATTTAGAACTAGGCATATTACATTCTAAAATGATTTTTCTCTGATACTACATATATATGTCGATGCAAAATGGATTGATTTTACAAAACATCTACAAAACTCAAGGAGACTATGGAAGTCACTACTAGGCTAACAGATTAATAGCTAGCTGGAGCCTATCAATTACACTGAGTAAACCAGGAATCTAGTACACATTCAGGCAAGCTACCACTAACGGAATTACTATGTAATTAAAACAATTATCCCCATCCCTAGCAAAGTAGATAATATTAGTCTAACTGCTCGAAAGGGGTAAAACTGAAACCACACTGAAACCAACATGTCTTTCTTCAGGGAAAACCTAGACCAAAAGTGACCTGGACAAAAGATGATGAGCCCCTTGACCCGAAGCAGGTGAGCGTACGAAACAGTGAGACCGACAGCATCCTTTTCATCAGGAGGACAGAGCGTAAAGACTCTGGTCAATATGAACTGCGGGTACAGATTGAGAATGTTGAAGACAAGGCCTCTGTGACCATTCAGATTGTTGGTATGTTCTTATGTACATCGCATCAGCTCAAAACACTGTCTCTTGTGACCCATTAGCTTTTGTAGCCTCATGCATTGCTGTAAAATTAGCATTCGTTGTAGGAAATTGTGAGGTTTAAAATGATAATGCTGTAAAATTATTTTTTTCTCCTCCAGACCTTCCTGGTTCTCCTCAGATCTTGAAGGTGGTGGATATATGGGGTTTCAACGTGGCACTGGAATGGAAACCACCCAAAGACAATGGCAACTGCGATATCACTGGCTACACAATCCAGAAAGCTGACAAGAAGACCATGGTATGTACAAATCTAGGTCCGGGAATTAGATTTACACAGTGCCGCTATATAAGTATATTTATATGGCTGCGAATATTGTTTGCAACTGGAGTTCTAAGAGGGTGATGAGGGCAAGGGCCCTTTTGGAAGAAGTTCATGGGTGTCCATGTAATTACAGAATGAATCAAATGGTTAGCTGCTATACAAATCAAAACCCGATTGTACATAATGCAAGACTGATCCAGATTTAACTTATTATTCCATCCATTCATCCAGGTAAAAGGTCATGGACGTTTGTCACCGGGCTTGGATATCTACTCCTCTGATGGAATACGTATTAATTTAAAAAATGAGCTCACATAGTTACAGTAGCTCAGGTCTTTATTAAAAACTAACCATATATCACCCTTTTCCACTCTGAAGAATCAGAGCAGAAGAAAGACAAACCAAAGGCAGATATGACTTCTCATTTGACCCTTTGTTCTCTGTAATCCTTGCCAGTGTCACGAAAAGTAGCTAAGCTCCCAAGCACGCTTTTATAATTGAGTAATGTATGTACAGTATGTGCAAGTGGAGTTGTACTCTGGGCTTCAACTTCTCTTGGCAATTTGCTTAGAATGCCTCTGTAGGACAGGACAGCATTTAGAGCATCTGGAGACCGAGCTGCCAAAATGACCCTCACTGTCTATCATCTGTGTGCAGCTTTGCCCCTCAGCATGGGGCTGGTATGTCCCACGCCACCCCCCTCCCCTTCCTAATAGTCTAATAGTCAGTACTCCACTCTTTTCCTCTCTTTGTACTTTACAAGGTTAGTGGATGAATATGAGTTACACCACTCATCTGTATTAGGCCCAAATTACTCTTAGTGCATCCAGAACAATGAGCTGGGAGGCTCAGGATCATCACATTTCACACGACAATATCCAAGTCAGAAACCAGACACGTCCTGTTCTAAATATAAAAGCACTTAAGGTCCCTGATCTTGGAACATACACACAGACTGCTATTTTATTCCCATCTACTCAATTAACACACATTGTCATGATAATAGTGTTAGACGTAACACATAAAATGCATAACGTGACAAAGCAACATTAAAGGTTCACGCTGCATAGGTACATATTTATAAAAGAGATCTATAATATTGAGTCTATGATAAGGATTAGATTATGTTGCATGATGATATGACGATATTACGATATGATATGATGATATCAACAATTAACAATGCGAATAAATAGGAAAATAAGTTGTAGAAATTACTAGAACATCTTTGTAGTCATAATATGTTACATGGCACAGCCAATCTAGTAGTTCACAATTCTGACTGAAAAGGAGGTATTGGCTAATTTTCTATAACAGCAGCACTGACAGCTGTAGTTTAAATCAAAGAATGTTATGATGTGGTACATTTTTGTTGGTATAGGTACGACACATTCACACAGACTTGGACTGTATGATGGATGCTCTAAAATAATCCATGGCTAATAATAAAACAAGATGTACATTACATTTATAATTACATTACAATAATTTATTTGGTTAAGCTTTCTGGAGACTTTTAACATTTATGAAAGGAGTCTGCAGTGTTGGTAATTTGTAATGGCTGACAAAAAAAAAGGATAGACTATTCGCAGCTGCTATAACGCAAGTGAATCAGGAACATTGTAATATATGCGTATTTAATATTCAAATATTCAAGTATTAAGCCTGTTCTTCGATGCTCTATACTGTATTCACATTTTAGATAGATAGATAGATAGATAGATAGATAGATAGATAGATAGATAGATAGATAGATAGATAGATAGATAGATAGAGTTAAATAATATACCTAATAGGTATAGGTTTAATAACCATATTTACATTTTTCAGGGGCCCGGTGCCAGTTTGGCAGACCAGGGAACACCTTGACCACTAGGCAACAGCATTCCCACATATTTGGTTTATTATAATATAAAAGCCATTATTACATAAATTCCCTTGTTAAAATATCATATTTCAATGCACATTAAATGAAATTCTCTTTTGTAGTGTAGTCTATAAAATCAAGGTCATTTAAGAAAACAGAAAACAGAGGAGATGCTAACATACGCACTCAACTACAGTATATGTTTATGTGTTTGACAGGAATGGTTCACAGTTTATGAGCAGTATCGACGCACTAACTGTGTGGTGTCTGACCTGATCATGGGGAATGAGTATGTATTCAGAGTGTTCGCTATGAATGCGGTGGGCCTGAGTCTGGAGCCATGCATCTCTAAGGACAGTGCATACATCCAGAAAACTGGTGAGATGAACTTGATTTACTTACACAATATTTTCATGCGTGTATCATTTTTTTAAATCGGTATTTTTGTAGTGGGAAGATTTCATTAATAAAACTGCTTCTATTTATTCATATAAAAATCAGTATTCTTTTTCTACTGCATCAGACATCATGATATTTACCTGAAATTTTGTTCTAACCCAAGGCATTGACTACAAGCCACCCAGCTATAAAGATCATGACTTCTCAGAGGCACCCAAGTTCACACACCCACTGATGAGCCGCTCGGTCATCGCAGGGTACAATGCCACTCTTAGCTGTGCTGTAAGAGGCATCCCTAAGGTAAGCATATCTGAAATACCTGGCAGAAAAGCTCAGAAAGTATTATTGTGGCTTATTATATCATTGTTTTGCTTGTATATAGGAGCTATTCTCTTATCTAGAATATTTAGAGGCGACGTTCTTCACGTTTTTATAGTAAAGGTCCTGATCATTCCAGAACTGCTACTAATGTCTTTAAATCTTACTGTCCATTTTAATACTCAGCCCAAAATAACATGGTACAAGAACAAGATGGACATCACAAATGAAGCCAAGTACCGTATGCTCAGCAAGCAGGGTGTATTAACTCTAGAGATTAGGAAGCCGTGTCCATTCGATGGAGGTGTGTACATGTGTAAAGCTGTTAACGAGAGTGGAGAGGACACCGTGGAGTGCAAGCTGGAGGTTCGCCGTAAGTATCTCGCACGTAATCCTTGACGTTTTACAGTAATTCATGCTCCAAAGAAGATAATACATGCAGACTGACACAAGCAAAGTAATCGTCTTGATATTTCGATGAGTTCAAAGTAATGATTTACTTAATCATTACATAACATTTCTGTCTGTTCCTGTTCTATTGTACTATACAGCATTCTGTTCAATATGAGGTCATATATGAGTGACACGGTGTTATCATATATGAATAAAACACCTCTCTATATTTACTCACTTATATTTACTGTGACTCTGTATTGTATGTGTAGATATATGCTGACATAAAAGCAGAATCCATGTTCTCATTCTTATACCAATACCTAATACGATATAAATTTTATACTAATATGAATTTTCAACAAGGCAGATCCTAATGTAATTAAGGAATTCTATGATTTTTTTTTATTCTTTTATTTTTGCAAACGAACAATTTTCACAAAATTTGTATTCTTCAGTCAGAATCCACAGAATGAATAGACATATACTGGGATGAAACAGTTTGTATTAGTATTTTATCAATACATATGTGAGAAACATGGAGTATTCTGGCATATATCGAATGTCCTTGTTTTATTTTGGATGATTAACTTTTAAGACCTGAATCTAAGAGTGTATCTGAGTGCTATTTTTCTCAACTTTTGGTTCGAAAACCCACCGAGTGCACTTTTCCCTTTCGTAAAACAGTAAACAATACAATTTCAGTTGCCATTCATGTTACAAAAAAAGTATAACAATATTATTATTTATTCATTTTTACATTAAAAGTGTTTATAAAGCTACCCATGCTGCGATTTGCCTTAAAATGCAATGGGCAGTGGCTGAAGCAGCCTTAAAATATTTATACCTGCAATTTTATTAGGTTTGTAAATTTTTAGAGTATCTTTGAATCTGTGTTTAAAAGTCATCTGCTTTTGGTCTTTCTGTTCATGTACACAAGAGGCTGGTTGTGAAAGACTGTAAATAATTGTGTGGGTCAGTTTTGCCAAGATTACTGCCATGTGGAGAGACTTCAAAATATGTACAGTACAGACCAAAAGTTTGGACACACCTGTGTCATGACTATGAAAATTGTAGATTCACACTGAAGGCATCGAAACTATGAATTAACACATGTGGAATTATATACGTACATAACAAAAAAGTGTGAAACAACTGAAAATATGTCATATTCTAGGTTCTTCAAAGTAGCCACCTTTTGCTTTGATTACTGCTTTGCACACTCTTGGCATTCTCTTGATGAGCTTTAAGACGTAGTCACCTGAAATGGTCTTCCAACAGTCTTGAAGGAGTTCCCAGAGATGCTTAGCACTTGTTGGCCCTTTTGCCTTCACTCTGTGGTCCAGCTCACCCCAAACCATCTCGATTGGGTTCAGGTCCGGTGCCTGTGGAGGCCAGGTCATCTGGCACAGCACTCTCAGCCTGAAGGTGTGCTTGGGGTCATTGTCCTGTTGAAAAGGTGGTGTGTCCAAACTTTTGGAAGGTGTGTCCAAACTTTTGGTCTGTACTGTACATGGGCTAGATGTAAAGAAAACTCCCAATCTTTGCGAAGCAGCATGTCCTGAGAGTTGAGAAACCGTGACTCTGTAGGCATTCCTAAGGTTCAGAATGGATCCTTTTCCAGAAGGATCCATAAGTCCAAATGTGTGTCTCTCTTTAATCCTTCCTCCTTGCTGTTTCATGTTTCTCTTCACCCTTTGCTACTGACCCCCAGCTCGCGAATAACCTCAGGTTTGCTGTGTCTGATTTGTTTTGAAGGTAAGAACATTACCACTATACATTTACTCTCGTTGGCTCTTCTAAAAAGTCTTTATAATTAGATCCCTTTACACATGATAGGTCACTAATAGCTTTTTTAACCTTTAATATATAAATATATAAACATGTATATCCATATTAATATATTTTTTACACCGTACAAATGTATATTAATATATTTTTTCCACGTTATGAACAAATTTATACTTGATCATGTTTGGCCATAGAAATATTTTATTTATGAAATGCCATGCTTTGTATTTAACAGATTACTCCGAACAAAAGCTTTCTGTTTCTGTTTTTGATCCCTATTAACGTCCACGATATTTATGATATAATAGACATGAGGCCTTTTTTGAATAAACATTATTTTCTCATCTTTCTGCTTATGCTTTGCAGCTCAAATAACCAAAGAGGAGACGAAAAAGTGAGACACTCAGATTCCTGTCTGAGCATTGAAATGGTGCTGCTGTGCTCAGGACATGTCAAAGGTTACAGTACAGAGAAGAAAGGGTTCCTTGTGTTTGCGTGTTCACTCGACTGTATGCACACATCCAATGTTTCGTACATAACATGTCTGCCGGAAATGCATTCTTTCACCATTTCACTCACTGGATTTTGTTGTGATCATTTCATTTCATTTCATTTGTTTGAAGTACAGATATGAATACTTGTCATCATAATCTTCACTGTTTTAATTTCTGTGGTGTTTTTTGTCTTGTGACTTGAAATGTATTGTAATGTAATTTAATGAAAAATACATATTTTGATTGATGCCCGTTTTAAGTCGGCTATGGGGCTAGTAGGCTGGAAGGTACAATCTAATAGCCATCAACAGCTCAGTCAACTGATGCATTTAAAGACAAAGCTGCAATTGTGAGGTCTGTTATTCTGGCTTCGTGCAGTATTTCCTTGAAATACCAAACACTGTAAACAAGAAAGTTACAGTTACTGTCATCTGGACATTTACATAAATTTGTATTTTGCACAAGATGTGCTTAATCCATGTATTTTATTTTCAGAAGGCATTTTGTGGATAAAAAATAATCAGATAAATTACCCACCTCCTTAAAATTCCTAATAAACATAAACCCTTCTACTAAATTAAATAAAATTAGATGTCAAATATTTTATTATAGAGTTTTTCTTCATACCACACACACTCGTGCAAAAATCATTTAAGAGTCAGAGGAACAGAATAACTAAAACGTGCTCTGACTAGTAACTTAATAAAGTCCACAGAAAGAAGAAGAGGATGTGTCCATGGTCACAGTTTATAGACAAACATGAACAGCATGACAGGACGTGTCTGAAATTCCACCACGTGTGCACTGGTGCAGGTCTGGGGAGAACCACGTGTTTGAAACACTGCCCAGGCATGCAGGGCATTTAAATACATGTCAGAATTAGAGACAGCAGTGAAAGAAATGTCCCATATTTAAAGAGCTATGATGAATAATGATCCTTTGTAGAATTTTGCCCTCTCATGATATCACATTGCTAAGTTCAGCTCATGCTGAGTGACATAACCTTAAACAGTCCACTGACAAATAGTATATTTGTCCTTCTTGGTTTAAGTGTCACAGAAAGTTTGTGTTGGGCTGAGAGTCTTTAAGAAAGACTAAAAAAAGTGATTTATTGGTGATGATTATTATCTGATAATGATGACAGCCACTACAAGCACAAGTCCTGCAAAGGATCAGTTTTTGTGACCCATTTTTCCTCAACACCACATGAGTTATTACAGCTCCTTAACAACATACATTCAGCTGTACGAAACGGACGAAGACGATCATTTTAGGATTTCTCTTTTTCAGTAGTGAGACACGTGACATAAATGACATGCTGTATTTGACTAAAATGAAAGGAACTCAGAAACTTTGAAGCACTATAGCTGAATCATCTAGTTTCTTTTTAAACATTTACTACAGTTAATACTGAAGTCCAACGCACCATGTATTAGTAAGGTGCTAACACGTTCGATTAAAATAGCTCTAATACACCTCGGCGCACATTCTTGTCACAGTATGTCTTCAGCTCTGTGCTGGAGGCATTACCAGCATTCATCCAAACGTTACTCCCTCGGCTGGTGTTTGGATGGTGGTGATGATGCGGATGATGATAGAGATGGCCATCTGACATCACTGCCATAGGTGTTCATGACCTGATTTATGACCTGGTTTTGTGAAAGCCACAAAATATCACTTACATCATTTTTATTACTCATCAAAAGATTAAAAGTGCTCTCATGTCCAGTGTTTGAGGGCTGAGTTCATCCAGGAAGAGACACTGGCCATCAGGATAGCAAGGTCTCATCATAGGATAAAGAGAGTCTCATTCTTAATGCTCTTCTGTTTCCACCACACTAATACCACAATACTGCTGTGAATATGAAGTTCACAATAACCCTATATGCTGTCTGTCTCTATACTTACAGAAACACAGGCCAGTTTATCAGTTTTTCATGACTCCTTGAATCCTTGCTCTAGTAAAAATAAGCTTTGTGTGTATGTGCGTGTCAACCATACACGGCTGCTGTACAAGGCCACATTCATTACCATTGAAATTTACTGCATGTGGCACTGCACTGTATCAGGATGTGTAACATGGGCCTCAGCAGACTATTTTTGACATGATTTTGTTTATCCACTCCAGACTTTCCTCAGTAGCACTGGTGTTCCCAACTCATGAAAGTGTCTAATCGTAACCCCTTGTAGCAAAGGCACCCATGATCCTATTGCAGCATACACGGTACATTAACGCTTCCATTTCATTAGCTTGATTTTCTATTCCACCAGTGTGTCACGACTAGAGTGTGAACTTTCAGTGAGAAAAACTAATATAAATAATCAAAACAATAGTACACCCTGAAGGTACAGAGCGAGGAGCCAGGCATCTCTCTGTCACACTGTCAGAAGTCTTCTCTCTTAACACCTTAAAGTTATTAATAGGCTTCTGAAGAGGCAACCTGAGACTTAAAATACATAAGAAAGAAATACATAAGTTATAAACAACACAGCCCATGCGATTAAGTGATTTTTGGTGGCACTGTGAAACCCTGTGTATTTAGAGGAGAATAGTAAAAATGATCAAATGTTGCTTTCAAATATTTCAACCGACTTCACTGAGACATTTTAATGAATTTTTAAAAGGATCTAATAATATACTTTATCTAAATCATGTCTATCTGTCTGTGAACAGAAAAGCACTTTTAATTGTCGTCCTTAGTATATTTGGGATCTTGATTTAAGCCACCCATTGGCAATGTATACTAGGTCACAGTGCCCCCTGGCGTTAAGAAATGTAATAACTACAAGCAAAAGCTAGGACCAAATGCACAGCTAAGCCAACAAACAAACGAGAAGAAGCCAACATTTCTGTGTAATTTATTTTGTGCAGCATGAATTCGTTACTCTGAAGTAAACCCAAGTAGTAATATTTCATTCTATGCATCTACATTACATGTAAGACAGTTCACCAGGAAAGAACAGCAATGTTAAAATGATACAGTAATATTTAGGCTCGTTAAAGCAACATTCCCAAACTAGCATACGGGACATTCAACATGATATCAAATAGCTGTCAGAAAAATTGCACGTTTGGTCTTTGTACTCGAAAAACAATGGGACAATGTCCTCAGAAAAGCAATACAAATAATTCCTTGGAAAAAAAATTCTGTGAATAAAATTTATCAAAAAAGGCAAGCAAAACATCATAAGAAAATGGTGGTACAAAAATAGCAAGTAAGCCTTTCAAAAGTGAACAATGACGCAGATTTAATAGCGAGGGGCTGGAGAACGAAGAGCGAGCTTTATTGCTTAGTGTAACTTCAGGTCGTGAAATGTCAGAGGAAGTCAGGGATGGAGAAATGCAACCTGAGCTCCCAAAACTTCAGAGAACAACAAAGCATCCAACTCTTTCATTTTCCAGAATGCTTTCTGAGGAAGACTGAACAGTTGTAATTACAAGATGGCATTTGTTTTGTTTTTTTTAACGCAAGAGATTAGACCACCTTTCCTCGCATCTCTCTCTGATTAATGAACGTCTACAATCAGAAACATGCTAAATATTTCGTGAGACAGAATAATAGATGTTTTCTTTTAATTGTGACAGTTAAAATACGTGCGTTTAAGCTTAAAACAGGTAAGAAACATTAACTTGGCTTAACTATGAGCACAATGAGCACACGTGTGAAAGTGCGACACGGTCGTGGAATGATTTTTGAATCGGTACAAATATTGCCGTGAGATGAATGAGCAGGATGAAGAGAACCTTCACCTTTATGTATGTTCACTCAATAACGAATCTTGCTCAGTGAAGTGAATGAAAAATAATCAGGGGCTTAAAGACTAAACATAGTAAAACTACAAATCAGATTCACTAAAGAAAAAAAAAAATTACATTTTTTTTTTACTGGCGATAGGAACAGCAAATAAATCCTAAGCTACAGCATATACATAATAGAATTCGTGTGCTACAAAATATGTCTAGGGTACATATAAAAGAAATAAATATCTCAGTGTAATTAAATATTGTCACCCGAGTTTTCAGTGTGAAGGGAGTCAGTGCTTAGCAGTCACTACTTCACCAATCCTTCTACATACTCTTGTCGCTTCATTGTGAGTAGAAATCAGAAATGCTGAAAGAACTAGTTCGAGGGGAAGGGTAGAAAGAAACCTAGTAACAAAAACAGGATTTTTTTTTAAATATATAAGCCCTAACCCAGTGAAACTAAATCACTGACATGTGATTAAAAATAAATATTCACCCCCTAACTCCATGAAAAAAATTTTTATAACTATAAAAGAAACTACGATAAAACAAGATAGTGATAAAATGATAGTGTTTTTGCTTGTTGAGCGGTATGACACACATTGTTTGTCCTTGACACAAACTCTTTCAAGTGAAATATGACCTCTAATTTCTACTTCCGACACCCTGCTTATACTGCTTAATGTTACCCTGGGTGTTCAAGTCTTTAGAAGATGAATGTGCATTCAACATACAATCCAAATGGTTCTAGAGAGCTAGTACAGTTTTCTTTAAGCTCTTGAGGCACTTTTTAAACATTTAGCGTTTCATTTAAATGACCTCAGAAGCGAAACGGAGATGGTCCCCTTGCAATCCTGCCCCTCAACCTTCACCTGACACAGAGTGATGTACATCACCAGGTTTGTATCACCATGGGTGGGGGTGGGTGGGGTATGTATGTGTGTGTTGTGGGGAATAGTAGTGTTTATTTCCATAAAACAGTGAAAAAACTTGTGTGCTCAAACTTGAAGTGGTAGGGAAGTTTTAGAAAATTCCATAAAAGCAGAAAAGAGAAGTGCCGTATGTGTGTCCAAGCCCTGGGTAGAAAGGAAGAGAGAAAGATAGAAAAATAGAAAAAGAGAGAAAGAGAGAGAAAGAGAGAGAGACATGACATGAGGGCCACAGGCAGGTTACCCTACTGCGTACCCTACTGGTAGCTGTTCTTTTGGCTGCGTTTGGCAGATCGCATCTTTTCAAACCGAGACTCCATTTCCTCCAGCACTTTAGGAGTGTAGCGGACCACAAGCTTGACTGTGCCCTGAGCTGCTTTTAAGAGCTCCACTGCCTTCTCATGGTGCTCCCCTTCCACACTCTACAAAGGAAAGGGAAGAGGGAAAAAGATGACACGTTAGTCAATAATAATCAATTTGCAAACATTGCAGAAAAAGTTTACAGCCATTACTGAACTCTTTGCACTTAAACACATAGAAAACTCTAAATACAATACACAAGTCATTAATTTTAATGAACAAATGATTAGTATTAAATGTTAAGGAGGAGCATATGAGTAAGCAGACAGAAAATCTAATCAACACTAAAATTGTTGCTGGTGAATAAGACGGCTTTTCCCCCACTAATGAACGTTATTAACATAGCCAGGAAAAAAGCCAGAGGGATCCTTAGTTAATGAAAAAAAAAGCAGCTATTCCATTCATTTTTTTTAGTCTACTCTTCTTTGGATCATCAGCCTGTAGTCACATGCACATAAATTAGAAACAGAATCTGACAGAGAGCAGGTTCATTTAATGCATACTTGAATATCCTCAACAAGTAATAGCTTGAAAATGGTTTATTTATTTAAAAAAAGCTATTGATATGCTTTCCAGTTTCTCTCAGATATTAACGCTCATCAAAGCCGCCTACATACCACTCCGTTGACCGAGAGCAGCTGGTCTCCTCTCTTGAGGCCACCGTGACGATCGGCAATACCTCCTGGGATGATGCGCGAGATGTAGATGGGTGAGTTCTGCTCTTTACCTCCCATGATGTTGAAACCGAGGCCTTCCTCAGTTTTTGGCAGCTCCACCACACGAGGGTGGGAGTGTCCTTCGCTTGCAGCAAACGCTGCTACTGTGGCCTGGGGATCAAGCAGAGTGTGTATGCTAAAGCACAACTTAGTATATATACAAATGTTACAATACATCTTTTGGTCAATAGCTAACCTTGTTTCACTGCTAAATAAAGCAGTGCAAAGGTGGAGCAGGCTAGGGACACACAAACTATAACAACGTGCAGTTATTATATCATTATTCTTTCAGACCAACATTCTTATTAAGTTTACCTTTGCTGTGGCATTGGCTCTGACCTCTGGACTGCTGTTAATGTCCACTGTCTCATACACATGTTCATAAACCTGTACACAGGAGAAAAAAAAAATGAGACAACAAAGACATGATCATTATGATATGACAAACATGTCTAACGTTCTACAATCCTGGGTCTATGAAGGCACACTGTAAATATATGATCTAAAACATTACTACCCAATAGCCACTTGTTTCAAGAATAGCACTGAATAAACATAAATGCA
Source organism: Tachysurus fulvidraco (assembly GCF_022655615.1). Taxonomy (NCBI): domain Eukaryota; kingdom Metazoa; phylum Chordata; class Actinopteri; order Siluriformes; family Bagridae; genus Tachysurus; species Tachysurus fulvidraco. The sequence continues at coordinate 5,761,996 of NC_062518.1, forward strand.
AGATCTAGGTCAATATTTACAAAGCATCTCTGAGCAGCACAGCTATTCTAGGATCAGGTAATTACAGAGATAACTCAAAATGCAGGTGGAACCTGATCACGGCTTTGCACTTCTATTTTAAGGTGTTCCGTGAGTACAATTCCCTGGAGGTGTGGAGCAAGAAGTGAATGAACAGCTTTAAATTGGATAGCACTCGAGTTATTTCGACACCCATGGCGCTCATCAGTTACTGAGGTAGAACTTGTGCATCATCATCATCATCATCGGTGGCGGTAGGATAACTCAAACTAGGTCATCGCTCATGAAAACCATGATCAGGCACCTGATGCTGGGGTTAAACTACAGACTCTGCACTTCAGGGGAGCTCCTGCAACAAGCATATGTAGGCTGTGAGATAAGCCAAGACAAACTTTCCTCTGGCGAAAATAACCCAAGCATATGCATAAGCACTGACTTGGGAAATGGGGCAAGAACAAAGTGTGAATGAGACAATACAACTGATGGAACTTAGACAATATCTGGTAATGCTGCAGGGCTAAACTAACTTTTTCATTCATCTTAAGTAGCTACTTTATCCTGGACTGGGTCATGGTCGATCTGGGGAACAATGAGTGTGAGGCAGGAATACACCCTGGACAGAACTTCAGTTCATCCCTGGGTATCACGGACAGACTCATCCATATCTAGGTGCAATATAGTAAGCCACTTATTGGCATGTTTCTGTGAGAAAAACCAGAGAACATATATGTACATAAACTCCACACAAACAGTAACACAAGCTTAGGGACTGTGGAGCTGTGATGAGTTGACAATATGCTCCCCTTATCTCCTTCGGTTGAATACTGAGTGTAAAGAAACTTGTAACGGATGTTTAAAATCATACAATCTGTATTTTGTGTTTTAGTTAATTACAAGTCTGACCCCAGCACATCTGCTCCATATGACTGACACCACAAAGTCTAGCACAAGGTAAATTTGGATAAACCAGTGATATGTGGTGCAAGGTGTCCCCGGCAAAGAATAAAAATGGTATGTGTTTCAGTATGTGTCTCAGTTCCAGTGTCAGATTTCCTAGAGCTGAACTAGAAGTTATTAACAGGCCAGTGCTTATAGCTATACAGAACTAAGGATTTCCACCCATTTTCAGTATACTTTTTTTTTTTAGCACATTTTATCTACTTGAATTACGTTGCATGCTTATGAGGTAATGAATGGATTGTGGACCGCACCACACTGTGTTTTTGGCCTCTAGCGGTTGATGGTACAAAAACGACAGATGACAAAGCAGCAGGATAGAAATGACTCAACGGTCTGCACTGTCTTGAGCTAACTACACGAGTAACGACACTTGCCATCTGAGACCCTTGTTTCTGAGAAAAAAGGATGGGAGTAACTATTTGTGGATTTCAACTCTTCTTACATTTTTCTTAAACAAACTTTACAACACATCTCGAGTCGCATGGCTTACAGCTAATTAGTGAAAATGCTGAGCGATATAACATGACCTGGTGAACTGGGCTTGTTTGTAATGTTACACCCAAGAGAAATGTTCGGAACTTCTTAGAGTCCTTTTAACACTGGGAGGTGTAAAATTGATGTTCTGCAATTCAATAAACTAGAAAAGAAATTGTAATACAAGATAATGAAACACATTCTGCATTAGTTAACATGTAATTCTTCCCTCTAAAATATTAGTGCCACCTATGAATGGATGAACTACACCGACAGAATATCTATGACTGATAGCAAACAGGTCTACAGAAGACAGGGAAACAGGGATAAAATTGAACATAAAACAGTATGTTTACCTCTCGTACAGCGTTGCAGAACTCGCTTTGCAAAACCCTCTGTAGGGCCTGCAGCTTCTGAGGTGGTACTTCTCCGGTTCTCTGGAGTTTGTCCAGCAGCTCTATGGCACGAGAAATGTCTGGAAACAAGATTTCTCTGAGGTAAGACAAGACTACCAGCTTAGCCTACCATTTGACCTATATCATCTAGAGATGTTATTTTTGGCATAGAACACTCAACTGAGGTCCTGGTGCAAAGCTGTGATGGTTATTGGCTGCTTCTTGGCAATTATATTCATCCTCTGAGACTATTTAAACACACATTAATGGTCACACTGCCAAAAAAAAACCCCAACAATTTGCCTGGCGTTCACACATTTTCATTTTCACACACAGATTTTTATTAATCCCTCAGTTTACAGTTAATACAACAACTCTTAGATCTCAGGCCTAAAACACATTGGTACATGTCCAATGCAAGCAACTATATTCTTTAAATTCAACTCAGTGGACTTTTAGATATGGATTACCATGACCACTCAGTATTGTAGCGTATAAACACCCAACTTTAAACTGAACTATTCATTCAGGATTTTTAACCTTCAAACTGCTTAATTGTAGATTACACTGGATAAGAATGTCATCCAATAAATTAATATATGTATGATGAAAATGACAATGCAATGCATTTTACAGACAGGTCTGATTCTACATGATCCTAAGTTTCTCATTGGTGCAAAAGTGTCCTGTAAAGGTCTGACGGTGAACGTGATTCAGACGTATACCGTTTAAAGTTGCGAAGGTCAACTTTTTTTTATTCCATATTTCTATAAATAACTTGTAGGCTTTATAGAATATGATGGCCTGCTCAAAAATGTTCTATTAAGCTGCTAAAAACCATGCAGAGTAAACTAATTTTCAGACCAGAACACTGATTAGGTTTGGGTGCATCTCCTGTTAGTCATTTAATATAACTATCCGGGTTGCCTAAGAACCTGGGAGCAGGGCTTCACGATCATGGGCAGGAAAGGGACATGTGAGCTGAAATCTCAAACCCCTAACTGTCAGAGACCTAAAATACACATTTAATGTTGAGTTGCCAGATGTAATAGATGATTTTTTTTCCTGATATATACACACAGACATCCTGCAGTCAAAGGCAATCTACAGCAAGGCTTCGCAAACGTTTTGCAGCTAGCAGTCACTTTATCTATGAAGTAAACTTCACTCACCTCCTCAGTAAAAAAAAAAAAAAAAAAAAGGGTATTTATTAAAATCTACTTTAGATATATAATCAGCCTGTGCACATATTAGTTGATCTTAAAGCCAGATAACATTGTTATAACATAGTGACCACATTGTTATGGTCCATATTATTGACATACTTCTTATATTTGAGTTACTCAATGTAATCATTTATATTTCAAATATTTTTATTAGAATGATTATGATTACTATGATACTTCATGGACCCTACTTTGTGAAAGGGTGATTATTTAAAGCCATTATTTCGAGAGAGAGAGAGAGAGAGAGAGAGAGAGAGAGAGAGAGAGAGACATGGCAGTGGCAGCCATTATGGCATTCTTATTGTAGAGTAACAATTCTAGTTATTTCTTCATGAAGCTATAAATCCCAAACCCATGATGACTTCCTATCATCCTAAATGCACTTTTTAGGGTGTGTAATAACTACATTTACACCCCACAGACCCCACTGAACAATTTGGAAGTCGGTTTGTTTCACTGAACACATCTGTGCATTTCTAATAACTAGCTACAATAAACAGCTAACGTTTAGCTCGCTAACGTCTTTAAAAATATATATATATTATATATATATATACAGATAAGTGTATAAATGTGTAATATTCTGACAGATATTGTGAAGTTTGTCTAGGTGCATTTTATTTATTTATTTATTAAACATACTAAATGTTTACAATAATTATCCTTCAAAACAAACAGCTAACGGTTGGCTAACGGCTAATGTTTAAAGCTAACGGCTTTTATAACGTCTTTAATAACGTCTCATCACATCGTTGACGCAAATACCGTGAATAATCGACCACAATGGTGCTATTTACCTCTTTCTAATCGTACCGGCTCCCCCAGCGAGGCCATTTTCAGCCGTGGATATCCCACTTCTGGTTGGGAAAGTGTGTAGATAGCGCTGTGACTTCAGTGCTATTTTTGTAGCAAGTAGCTAAAGCGCTAACGCAAAGAGATTAACAGGGGAGTCGAAGAGCGTGGTTTCTGCGCAGGAAATGCGCATACCATACAGTCCCTTCAATGTTCTTGACACAATGGCACCGAAATCAATTTTTAACACAAATGTCTTATAATTTGTGTAACTTGATTTTGGATGAAACAATTACACAAGTAATACAACTATTTAGAGCAAGTGGTTTATTGATATTAATCCAAACTAGGCTTTCTTCTTGTTATTGTATCCATCTACTGGCCAAAAGGAATAATTACTGAATTGTACCTAATTTACGCAGCCTGTCTACTCTACTACTAATAATACTCTATTTGTTTTTAGTAAATAATATCTTATTTTTGTTTATTACTACTATCAGTAATGGCTTGGATTTAGAAAGGCTTTTTTCTTTTAATATATTTTCCCCTGTATATTAAATCCACTTAAGTTTCTGTAGCAAAGATGGTCAACTGAGATTAGGGATAGATTTTCATTTTTAAATTCTAAGTTAATATTTTTTAAATTAATTTTAAATTTTTATTGAATATATTTACTTGTTTTTATTCTTAATTGTATATATTTACTTATTTTTTCTATTCTTATTTCTTCTTCTTCTTAATTATTATTATTATTATTATTATTATTATTATTATTATTATTATTATTATTATTATTATTATTATTTTCCCTCTCTTCTGTTTCCATACTTCTGTAAAGCTGCTTTGATACAATGGAAATTGTTAAAAGCTCTATACAAATAAATTGATTTTAATGGTCAACTGATATAAATTCTGCCAGAAATTAGTTCTTTCTCTGGTTTATATAACACAGCAGCCATACCCTTCAGCTAAGAAGGGCTTATAGCTTAGAAAAATTATACTACATCATGAAATAATTTTATAAGTATATATCAGAAAGGGGTAGGGATCTGCATGGAGTGGCCTACTTCCATGGCAAGTGGGTCAGGGCTCTACTGGGTCTCTCACCAGGCACTGCTTTGAACTAGGGACAATTTGAAGCTCACCAAAATAACTCTGACATGTAACTTTGTTCTGCAAATTATTCTTTTGCAGTGTTTCTTGATCCAGGTCCTGGAGTACCACCGCCTTGCACATGTTGGTATTTCCCATCCTCTCTGTCACCCAGTTCAATCTGGTTCAGGCTTGTTAATCAGCTGATGAGTTGAGAAGGGAAGACACCAAAATATGCATCGTTAAAGAATAAAATAATTAAATCATGTTATAGTGATAACAATTCTGACATTAATTATTAGGATTGTTGAGTCTTTTAGTATGTTTTTAGATGGTCCCTGTTTGTATGATGTGCTTTGTTATTCAGGCAAGAATATATAAGAAAAGTGACAGTTTTATTTCAAGATGGAAAAATAATACTTGATCTATGAAGTATAATAGAAAAATATAACTCAAAGTGCAAAAATATTTGTGCAACTTCTTGTCAACAAGTCGCTTGGGGTTATATACTTTTTTTTTCTTCGTGAGGCATTTTGCATGTAGGTTAGAATATTATAGAGTTCTGACTGAACATGATGTTGAAACCAGAGTATCTACTCTCATGCTGTGTCTTGTTTGCAACACTGTGTCAACACTTCAGACTCATGGGTCTGATAACAATCTATGAGACGAAACAGGTTCGTCTGGGCACAAAGATGGATCAGATATCAAGTAGAGTGTATTAGAGTGTTGAACTCACTGATCTCTTTTTTCTAGGACAAAGATAATGTACTTGTGATAGAAATGATAGCCTCTGACCAGTGATTGAAAGAGAAAGATCACCTACCGCCACCATCTTAGTTGGATTTATGTTCCACACTCTGAGAACAGTCCTTACCTGAGCAGTGTCGCTCCTTCGCTTGGGCAGGAGGCGAGAGATGGCGTGGAGTATATGCAAGAGGCTTGGAGAGCAGGTGCTGTTTTCCATATTTACTCTGGTTTGTGTGTGTTGGTTATAAAACCTTTTAAACTGTTGTGTCATATATGTATAAATAATTTTGTCATTGCCATGCCATTTGAAATTTTAACTCATGGTAAAATAGGAAAAAAAAATCAACCGGGTAATTTAGCTCAAATCTAGGTTCAGGATGTCTTTCTAGGAGGAAGATAATGGTCACTTCTCCGAAGTTTGTGCTGCATTTATACCTGTAAAGGGAGAGCTCAAACTTTATTGACATTAGGTTTGTTTTTCACTTGCCTATAGTCATTTTTATTTCTTCAAATATTTCAATTTAATATTGCAAACAACTTCACAACATACAAAATGAATTATATTAATTCAGAACATATGTGAATGAAATATATATATATATATATATATATATATATATATATATATATATATATATATATAATTTTTATAGTATTTTCTGTTTCATCTTTCATTTCGTGGGGATAAAAAAATAAACAGCAAAGCTTTGACAACAGCACCTTGACATAGTATGTAATTCCAACATAACCTTGAGAAGTTTAGAATAGGAAACAGTTAAAGTACTTAGAGGAGGATGTCCTGTCACTGCTGAGAATGTAAACAGAATCTTTTAGTTGGAATAGTGGTCTTGTTTTCTGAAAGTGAACAGGTTTCTTTTTTTTTTTTTTTTTTTTATTCACAATTGAAGCAGCATGCAAGTTTTTTCTTTTTCCCTTAAATATCTCTCCTCTCATCTGTTGAGTTCTTGGCAACGTAAAGAAAACCACAACGTCTTGCGGAATGTGATATAGTAATTTGAACTGGGAGCAAATGACTGATCAGATCTTTTTTTAATTGTTTACAAGGTCATGAATATGTTCAATAAATAGACTGTAGTATCACTTTACTGTATAAACTTCATCTTTTTTACATGCAGTCCATAAAATTCATCTGACGGAATAATTTACCCTGTTATGTATATATACAAATAGATATTTACTCTTTTTCTTTCTCTCTTGTTAGAACTCTCAATAAAATCTATACATTGTGTACACTATCTCCCCCTCTTAATGGTCAATGTGCATACACACGAAGTGTCTATCCGTATAAACCTCCAGCCGATCTTCCGTTTGCTATCCATGGTGAGGGCTCGCACGTACGATTGGGTTGTCCGGCATTGTGAGTTATAGTGCCGCTTGTCTATTCCTCGGCAGCCCTCCTTCGTGTAACCCAGTGGGTTGCATTTGGTCTCGTAAAAGTATTGCTTCAGCTGCCCGTTGGCCACCGGGACCTTCTCCAGCACGGTGACGGTCTGGCCGGACATGTCGATAGCCGTCTTTTTGTCCACGGCCGTCACCCACTGGCTAATACTGTCGCACACGCTGAGCTCGCCACGTCGCGCCGGGTCTGAGTGGCGCCGCACCCGCATCGACATGTTGGCGGCATCCAGGTAGTTTTTGTATTCCTCCAAGAGAAAGAGCAGCGGCGGCTCCAAAGGCACTTGGTTGCTGATCATCACACGCGATGCATACGTGTCGACGTCCTTTGACTCTGCCGGGGCCGTGGCTACGTTGCCGGGACCCCCCCCTCCCTGGCCCTGCGCTGCCTCACCCTCCACTTCCAGTAGCTCCTCGATCACCTGCTCGAACGTGTCCGTGAGCGAGGGCAGCGCTCCCCCACTCGGTGGAGTCCCGTGGCCCCGGGCGGCCCCCAGGTAGCCCTCGGCTCGGTGGCCCCCCACAACGCCCGGCACCTCTCTCATGGGCGCAGCTCTCATGCAACTGAAGTATGAAATAACCATAGTAAGGAACAGGATGGTCATCACTCTTCTGACCTGTTGGAACTGGAGATAGTGACAGATAGGGAAAGGTGTGTATAGTGTGGAGTGGTTCAGGGAGGAACATGAAGGGGAGTAAGAAAAAAAGGGGAGGGTTGGAGAAAAAGCAAAGATTTAAAATTTAAAACAATACTTCTATAAGAACAAGTACAAAACAAGCATGAAACACTTTGCACTGATGCCTAATCATTAGTGATGTTGCATTATTCTTCTGTTATCTTTGTCAATTAGATCTGTTTTTCCAAAGTGCTTGTTATCTCGTGTGCAGCCAGTAACCCTGGCTTCCCGATCCTCTCATGTAAGCTGGGATCAGAGTTGCAGACCTAAAACCAGATTCCCATTTCGTAGCAACCGACCCACAACATGCCAACTTGTTATTTCTTTGTTGCATTTTTAGTTCCTGGCAATCGAGGCCCAGGGGAGTGTTGGCACTACTGACGCATCACACCGGATCTGTCCCCACACACACACTCCACACACATGTACACACATAAACAGACACAGAGCTAAATACAGAGGCTCAGGAGTATCATTAGGAGGACATGAGAGGCTCTCACCCACTCCCTCTTCCCTGCACTTCCCTCCTGCCTCCCTTCTCACCCTCCTCTCCTGCTCTAGCATCCCATCAGACTAACGCAACCCTGACTGATGTTAAGTGCTGGTGAACATGTGTATTATTTATTACAAAAATAAGAGACTAATGTCACTCTTACGTTATGTACGAGAATGAGTTCAGATTCCATGTAAACAGATGGTTTAAGGACTACTTAAAAAAACTCCACTGCAATGCCTACATTCACCAGTACAGCTTCAAACAGTCTGCAAATGCTCTATTTCTAGCTTGCTTTACAAAACAAGCCTGAGGCACCATCAAAGAGTATGTTCCATGTAGAGGTCACCAGGTAAATTAAGAGACCGAGATTGAGGGAAAGAGGAAATTGTACTATAAGGGAAAAGAGACAATGCCATTCAGACTCCCATGCACTGATTCATTCATTCATGAAAACTACTCTATGCCCAATGGATGCATTTCGCACATCCGGGTCAAGACGTCTCCCAACAGTAAGATGCAGAGAAAGCCAGGACTGTCAATACAGCACGCCGCTAATCCTTCCATCTCTCTGTGCCTATCCCTCACTCTCTTACCTCTCTGATGCCCCTATGAGTCACAGCAATACATCATGTCCGTCGACATCCCAAAACTCGCCGCAACATTCACAAACAATAGCACAGGGAGCATCCAAAACACCAGCACAACAAGAAGACATTCCTCATCTGCTCTCCTTCTTGAGGAGGAGGAGGAGGAGGAGGATGGGCTGGGGGAGAGGGTGAGGGTGTGTGTGTGTGTGTAAGTAAGCGAGGGGGGGCTTTTTAAAAATAGCCAACGTCGCAGCACAGCTCGGCCAGCTCTCTGCATGGCGTCCTCCCGCTACCCTGAGCATCCTCCGGAAGAGGCATGGAGAGGATGCACTCATGGAGCGGAAAGAGACATGGCGGCACGCCCCTCTCTAAAAGGCATTTGTTTCATTCTTAATTGGCGTCTGGGGCCGTGGCTGCGATTTGCCAGCGCAGCGGTGACTGCCATGGAGACACGGCTGCTATAAATAGGAGAGCTGGGAGTCCCATGGTCTCGATTCAGAATATTGCAGCCTTCCCCTTAATTAGCGTCGATTCCCCTTGCTCTGTGACGTTTCACCTGTCGAGGTGTGTGCATGCATGTGCGTGCGTGTGTGAGAGGGAGTGTAAGCACATGCATTTGCATGTGGGTCTGGTAGTAGATACAGAGTTATGTCCCACGTAGTCAAAAACAAGCACTAAATAAAATATAAATAAATTAAAAACAGGCTGGGATTACAGCTTTGGAGTATGGATCAATCCTAATCGAATGAAGCACAGAGCAAAATGTGTGTATGTGCTGCTTCTGCAGGTATGAAAAGATACTTCAGCCCACCAGCTTTTCCAGTCATGGAAAAAAAAAACTTCTTACATTGTCAGCAATTACCTTCGCAGAAACTTCGGAGAGGATTTTAAAGTGCCGCCGAGGATTAGGACTTCATTGCGTCTTATGTCATACTTGCTCACTTCTTTGAAATACTTCCAAATGTGTTGCACCTTCAGGGACAGATGTATTTCTGGCAGCATCCTCTCTCTCTCTCTCTCTCTCTCTCTCTCTCTCTCTCTCTCTCTCTCTCTCTCTCTCTCTCTGAATGGCACTAATGTGGTTTTTATGTACACACTCGGCCACAGCCCAGCATCTGCCCCAGTTTCAGGTTGATCTCAATTACCAAACATCTGTTGTCCGTCTGATGAGGGATGTATTATATAAATTGCGAATGCTATCGAATGATAGATAATATAACACCATCATTGGCGGTGATAGTAAAACTTGATAAACCTGGCACAGCACTAGCTCACCTGCTTGGACCTGCTTTAAAAAGCGCATATGGTCCTGATAACTCACCGTGGAAACCGAAGATAGATACTGTAGCTGTATCAGCGCGATCTTTTGGCTCTGTATTAAAAGCCACATGCACGTTGAGTGTGTAGCTTGAAACGACAGTAACTGGAGACTGAATGCTTTGAATGTGGACGGCACTGCATCTTATAATCCACAACTCGTGAGCCAAGGGGTGGGGTCGGGTGGGGTGGGGGGGTGTTAGATATGATGTCGAGCGTCATTTCTCAGCATAACAACCCTGATGACGTCTCTTCCAGGTCTCTAAGGCGGACTGGGCTGGGAGGTGGAGGATGGAAAGGAGGAGTGTTGTGGAGGGTGGCGGTAAAGGGGGGGTGGGGTGGGGGTGGGGGGGCGCCACTCATCAGCATGCAATTGCTTGCCATTCCTCTGGGGTCCCCTCTCACCAGGAACAACAAACCAATTTTTTTTCTAACCCTGCTATTTCCTGTTTCCATCCGGCAAATCAATATGGATTATGCTCTCAATCACCTTCCTGTTAAAACGCAATCTAGGCGGTGAATCAGTTTATTGCTCAGGGACCGAGATGGCAATAAACGAGACCTTGTTCAAACCAGAAAGGGGGAAACCAAATTACCACCATGGACACATTGTTCTGCTTTAATATGTTTGATGTGTGTCTTTCCTTCTAAACTGCGTTGCGCACTGACAATATCAATATCCGGTCAATATAACGCAAACATGGTGTTTCATGATGTGTGCATGTACAGGAGGAGGGGGTAACGATCTGCAGAACCAGCTGTGATGCAAACAGAGGTGGGACTTTAGACGTTTGTTTATGTACCTCTTTGTGAACCCAGTTCTATCACCATGGAAGCCAGGTGCATTATATTCTTTTGAATATGCCACACACACCATTCCAACCAGCCAGGGCTCCTTCTATAGAAGTATCCCTCAAGCCTTAGGTAACCTTTGGATCCCTCTGTTTACAAAAGAAGTATGAATGTATAGTGATGACATGATATCTACACAGCTGTATTTGATAATGTATCCTCACACACACACACACACACACACCGGAGGGCTTAGAGGGAGCACTCTCAGACACTTTTCATTGCTAAATATGATTGATCTCTGCTCGCACATGAGTGGCAGCACTACTACTTGGGACGGAGGGGTGGTAGTGGTGGTGGTGGAGGGGGCAGGCAGGTGGTAAAGAGTAATGTGCACCTGCTCAATTGTTTAGACAGAGGCTGGTAGTACAGGGTGGTTTGCTTTGCACGCTCCTGGTTCCTCACAGCTCTATTTGCTTAAGTCTCCCTGCCATGCATGGATTATTTAAGAAATCCCCTCATGACAGGCAGTTTTGGGTAACATGAAAGTGTAGCGGGAATAACAGCTTTTCTTGTTATTATTTTCTTCATGTGCCATAGACAATTTTAAAAATCACGAAGTCTATAAAAAGCTTTAAAATAGAGAACAAGAAAGGATCCTAAGAAGGTATTTTTGAATTCAAAAGATAAGCTCCTAGTTCTATGTATTTTTTTAATTAAAGCAGATAAGATTTCCAGATAAGTAAATAATTAAAAAAGCTGTATAATCTGGCAGACTAATGTTTAAATTAGATGGAAACTCCAAGGGACTTCCACCAGGGGGCATTATTGCTTGAAAATGTTAAATGTCCTTACACCTCTCATTAGGCTTTATGTGCTAGAATTCAATGTTTATGGAAGAAATGGTTAATATAGTATTCTAAAATTATAACAATTTAAGCTATTTACTAGTATGCTTGGGTCCACTTTCCAATGAATATTTTACATATTTAATCTTGAGGTGTTTGATAGAAATGAAGCCAACTATTCCTAATCCAATGTATACAGTCCAGTTTGGGTAACGTTTTTTGCTATTGGTGGTATTTTGGTTGTATTTCAATAAATACCAGTATAAACTATGTTATCCCAATGTTGAAACCTCCGAACACTACCTAACCTATAGAGATGTTGTTTAGATGAAATTTTATGTCACTAGTTTCTACCAACCTCGCACTGATTTGGTGCTAAACAAACGATTGAGATGGCTCCTTTGCGTCGACTATGCTATGGCTGCAGGCCAGGCTAATGATTAATCTTTGGGAGGGATCAAACAGCAGCAAATGGCAGCATGCTTGTAAAAACTTTGGCTCTTTCTTGCTCCATGTTAGCGACTGTAGGAATAAGATCCTTTGAAGTACATCCTCAGGTAATTGTGGTTTCTTCTACAATGTAACACAGCTGTGCTGCCGACAAGCACAAGAACAAGACAGAGGATTTCGCTAAGGTCCTGCTACTATGACTGCTCATCTGTGACTGTTACGCTAGTTGTTCATTTAGTCAACGAGCTTTTATCCCGAAACGGTTGAAGAACAAAAATAAAACATCCTGCGTTAGAGACTGCAACAGTTATAGTGCATATAAACAATGTCTTTATAGCTCTACTTCATGAGAAAGCCAGGTTTGATAGCTGAATGAAGGCAGTTAGGAAATTTTAGGGTGTATAGTTATGTCATTTACATTCTTTAGCGTAAATGTCACAGAAACCTTTGAATTTAGTTTAGTCTGACTTTATTTGGTAGCGTAATTGCTTCCTTCTGAAGTTCTTAGGCTTCTTAGTTGGAGTCCTGCTGCCTCATGGAAAGTGGGGAACCAAACCAAATTAAACTTTAGTGTGGTAATGATTAATGTATAAGTTTCAGCTCTTCACGTAACAAGAGAAAGGACGAGCATTGGCAGGATCCGCCTTGGAAATATCATCCAAGATTGGCCAACTGTGATGCGCGTAGGTGTTGTTTTCATGTAAGCTAGGCAACTTTCTGGTTTAGCTACTGAAAACAAGTTCAACTCTGTGCTCATAGAAACATTACCACTTCCAAGTCTGACTAGAAGTGTGTAAACTTTTGATCCAACACAATTAGAAGAACTACATGTTTTGCTTGGGCAGGTACAATTAGCAACACAATCTAACAGTTTAAAATGCAGCTCAGGAGTTTACTTCGTTTATACGCTAGGTGGCGCATTTGATTGCATGAAGCCTATTCTCTATACGAGGGGACATAGTGATAGTGTAACACACGCATGCAATTGATTCTACATATTAATACAAGCACAAGCACAAGATTCCATTTAATAAAAAGATCAGTTTCAATAAATAAAGTGGAAAAAGTCTCGTCTCAGATGAAGCAGACAAATCAGAGTTATTTAAGCACACATATGCATCCTAAAAAAAATCCTCAGTATATTTGTTTCTGCCAGTATAAAACAATGGTCTTTCCTTCTAGTCAACCAACCAATAATAAAACAGCTACTCAGAAAACTCACCATCAGGTCCAAGCTAATGAGAAATACTGACAGGCGGTTAAATAGTAACGCTCAAAAATCCCAGGAATATGAATCATTGCAATTCCCAGGAATGTCCAGTTATGATTATTCAACGCTAATTTCAGAGCTCAGTGCAATTCCAGTGATGTTCTGTTCTGTTCTGTAGCGCGCGCACAGAAAGTTGGATGTGAAACCTTTGAGAGTTGATGAGGATGTGGGGAAAAGCTAGACTGCCCTGTAAGCCTAACCCCAGAGCTCAAGTTTCCTATGAAAGTCTTATCCAGTGCACCAAACTCCACTTATACATTTAGTCTAGTACATTTCAAATGCACAACTGCATTCGTCTGTCTACGTCTCTTAAGCAGTGGAAAGACCACAACGACACGCAAAGTGCTTCCATTTAATATCAGAAACAGGAGAGGTCTAATTAAACTGAAATGATGTTTCAGGTGAGAACTGGGTTTGACTAGGGTTAACTTGTTTTTTGCTGTTTCCTTTAAAAAAAGTCTCCACAGACAATTCATTAATTAAAAAATGAACATAAATGTTTACTTGTGTTTTCTTAGTAATTAATGCATGACCAACAGCCTAGGGTTTTATTGCTCAAGCGCTCAAATATGTTGCTTGATTACTTTTTCACAAACTCAAACGAATGCATTCGGCAAGAAAAGAAAACCTACCTTTTTTTTACTGTCCAGTTCTAAAGGGAGACCATTCAACGGGACAGTGTCATCTGGGATGTTTTTTAAGGATCAAAAAAAAAAAAAAAAAAAGTCCCCCGTGCGCGCGCGCAATCCCCTGTTTTCCCACCAAGCTTTAATTCCTCGCGCTGTTTTTTTTGTTTTTTGTTTTTTGTTTTTTTTGTTTTGTTTTTTGCCAAGCAGCAGCGCCGAGTTGTCGTCAGTCTGTTCAGCTTTGGAGCAGATAGATTAAATTATTGATGGCGGAAATCGCACGGGCGAGGTAATGCACTCCCATGACTGAGCGGATCCTTCGCAGGTCGGTTCAAGCGCTCTGGACGGCATGCTCGTTATACACACATACACACACACGCACGCACGCACACACGCGCGCGCGCGCACACACACACACACACACGGGGCTGGATTAATGCGCACCGCGAGAGCTCCAGAGCTTGAAATGACGGCTTCATTCCGGCAACTCTGATACCTCGCTGCACGGTGACGTAGACACACGTGACTCGAGTGAGTCGTGCAAGCTTAATAAACCGAAAGTGACGTGGTGCTACATCCTAAACCGCACACTACAGTGGGAAATTGTACTGGATCTATACTACTGGATGTATACTACAGTCTTAAGGCGTACACGATCATGTAGATATGAATCGCAGTCATGTTTTTACACGTATGGGATTCATGCGTTATTTCTGGGCGGCGCGCGCGCACCCCGTTTTTATTCCACTAATTATTTGCTGCATGCTTTTCTAAATACCGTATCGTGCACATCAAGAACAAATTCTCCACAGAGTTTTTTTTCGACTTTGTAATCTCTATGGATGTTGTTGCTGAAAAAAAGCTCAGGGGGCTTCATTCATTGCTTGGGTTGCCATTGTTTTCTAGTGGACCCAGGATGGGCTCAAATGAAACACCTTCATGTGAAAGGACCATAGATTGTACCGTGAAAATGGATAGTTGCTTTTGTGATTCTAAAAAAAAAAAAAAAACAGCTTCAAAGTGAAGCGGTTCCTCCTGCTTTCCACCACATCAAGGTCCTATTCTTGTCTGGAGATCTCCTGTGGCTGATATCTTAATCTATTGTCAGTTGTCTATTGAGCACCTTTGTAACCTGCAAGAAGAGCTTGTCTGCCAGATGCTGGCCCAATGGTTTAAAAACACACAAAACATATATTTCATAGTCAGCCATGTTAAATAAATAGAAACGGACTAGAATGATTAATAACAAATTCTCATATATTTCAAAGTAGTCAAGGAATGGTCATATCTTAACCTCTTAAACACCCAAGTCCTCATGCTCAGAGCTCTAACAGTACAACTTGAAGGGGTTAAACGACTTTTTGGTATTTTGTAAATGTTAGTATTAATTACTCTATTTAATAACTCCATGTTTAAGAGTCCTTTTCTGTTTGCTTGTGATTTTTTCGTTGAAGCTGTTGGACTAGTGTGAGATTTATATCGGTGTGATGAGATCGCAGTGTGTTGGTTGCAATTATTCTCTGTCTGAGGTAATGAGGTTGAGGGGTTCAGATGTAGCTGGTCCCAGCATGGGAGAGGATGCTAACACCTGCTCTAACACACACACACACACACACACACACACACACACACACACACACACACACACACACACACACACACACACACACACACACGCACACACAAACACAAGCAAACTCATTTCTCATTCACAATCACACAGCAAATATGCTCAAATACATTCACACAAACTCTTATGCATGTACGCTATCACCTTCTCCCAGTTGCACACACTCATGCTTCCACCCTCCTTCAAATCTCTGTAGGCATAAGCCAAGTTGAATATAGCTGCTACCCATAGGATCACAGGAGGAGACGGTAAACTGTGGGTGACAAAGAGTTGCATCAGCAATTGCTGAGCGACGTGACTCCAAGAGAAGGAAAAAAAGTAACCTCGAACTTCACATATACAACACACACACCTACACACACACCTCCCATCTTTTACAGACACGGTGTGCCAAGACTGCTCCAGCCAGGTAATTCATAAATAAATCACTCTGCTTCTCATTAGGTGCACAAAAACCATAGGTCTCATGCAAAACTGCAAATACAGCACAATGCCAGCTGCACAGAGGCATGACTCAAAGAAGTTTCTTATGATACTAAAGAAAAATGATTATCAGAACACATATGATAGTTTAGTGTTTAGTGTCCAAACATTTTTATCATATAGATGTTTCATGTAACAATATATGCTAAGATAGCAAACTAAAGTTCATCTAAGTAAACTTATGTAGACATAATAATCCAGTTTTCAGGCATAAAAACATCACTTGGATTCTCCATCATCATGATGCTTGTCCCAATGTTGTCTTCTGAAGAAATGTGTTTGGCAGGAGAGTGAGATGAGGACCACGTTGAATGTTGAGAGAGTCGGAGCGGCGTCAGAAGCGATGGCCGTGTCTCTATCCAATAGGTCGGGTCGCTAATGACGTCACCTCAGCTTTCTCAAAATCTCTTTTTCTCTGTCGTTCCTCTGCAGGACTTCCTCAGGAATCCAGACTTTCCCAGCACGATCCTCCAGGGAGGTGAGGCACTTCCTTGTCAAAATACCTTTGGTGCCCTAAAGGTCATGAGCAACAACCTATGAATCAACTCTCTAACATAAAATTATGGTTTGGAATGGAATGTGTCTTTTATGGTTCAAGGAGCAGGTAACGGAAACGTGAGCAGTGACAAAAAATGGCATCAAATACATGAACAGAATGTTGTGTTTATCAGATGCTAGCAGAGATTATACAAATGTAAGATTTCCAGTTCTATTACATTTATTTTTTAGAATTTTTTTTAGCTCACTGAAATGCAATCACATTATGGTGTTACAATTTTCAATAGAGATAAATGAACCTTTAAGCATAGACTAAACATGGACTTTTTTTTAGCATAAACAAAGATGGAAAATTTTAAATAGCTGAACAGGAACATCATTCAACATATCCATTCTCTTTTGATGGACAGCTTGCGCTAAATGTGTTGCGTACATGCTTATTACAGAGAATTACATTTTTACTTTGTCACACCACAGAAATCAATGAGTCGGCCAATGACGCTCTATCCCCATCCTATGACCTGCCTGATTCTGGGTGCCTCAGAGAATGGTATGTCGGTAGATGGTGGGAAGAAGGGGGCGTGACTCACTCAACCCCACCCTCTACCATGTCTCATCTTGCTCTGTACTGAAAGATTTCAGGGTCTCAATCAGCAAAAACAGCAAAGCGGAGCGATAGGCTGTGTCATAATCTAATGTAAACTGATTAAAAACCTGAGCATCAACTCACAAACATCCTAAAGTTTTTTTATTGTAAAATATACTTATATTGCTTTTAATTAATCCCTCATGGCATACATTGCCTCTCCTGGTAATCGATCCACAAGACTACCACAAGCCTTCTGCACCATCCCGTCCTTCCTTACCAGCTGGTAATTTAGCAATTCCAAACATGGCCCCTATACCCCTCTGCACCTGTGGCATGCACGTAGGTAATTTTACATATTAATTAGACATCGTTTAATTTCAAATTATTGGCATTGCTTGTATTAGGAATTCCAAAGAAAAACCTTCAAACAGAGAACATAAAATCCTCCTATTCTAGTCAGCCACGGGCTATCTAAATGAGTCGTGTTAAGTGCACTAAAAATATTCTGAAAAATAGCCAAGGAGGCTGCCTTTGCAACAATTCTGTTAGACCCATGCCAACTCAAAAGCACAAACATCCCACCATCCTACCTACTATTTCAATCTTACACATACACACACACAAAGTTCGGTTGCCAACAACATAAAGGTACAACACAGGCAAGCATGCAAAAGGCATCTTGCGTACATACCCGAGCAGTGACGTTGGCGAATAGTTAGTTAGAGGATTCCGTAGTGCAGCCCCAGTTGCCAGGCACCGGCACTAGTGCTGCTCTCCAGCTCTCCAATATTGCAGAGAGAGAATCACTTCATTTTATACCAACGATTAGAACACAGGTGGGTGGGAAAAACTAGAAAAGCCAAACATGCAGGGAATAGGCCCATCTCCAATATTAATGTTTTGTGGAGGTCAATGCTAGAATATCTCTCTCTCTCTCTCTCTCTCTCTCTCTCTCTCTCTCTCTCTCTCTCTCACACACACACACACACACACACACACACACACACACACACACACACACACACACACACACACACATGTATAATTACACTAAAAACCTTGCACCCCCCATGCATCTTTACACAACATTTCTCAATGTACAACTGCACCAAATAAAACATATTGCTTACATAGTGCAGTTAAATAATGATATAACGAGGTCCAAAGGAAACAATAAGCTGCACCAATCAGATTCACCCACACAATCTCCATCTCTATTGCTATCTATCAGAGCTGAGCTGCACGCCTCTGTGACAGATGAAGGGGGAAAAAAACGTCATCGGTGCAGCCTTTACCTTTTTCTAACACATTTAGCTGTAGACATGTCTAAATCACTCTGCTATATTAAGTTGTCAGCTGGGCTGCGTCAAATGCTAAAAATACATTTCTTCCGCCCCTTCAAGATGTTGGCTGAATAATTGATTGGATTATTTTGTGTCAATAAAAAAGGTACAGCTTGTATTTAAAAAAACAACAACTGTCCACTACTACGGAAACTATTATTATTATTATTATTATTATTATTATTATTATTATTATTATTATTATTATTAATAATTCTTATAATAATAATAATTCTTATAATAATAATAATAATAATAATAATAATAATAATAATAATAATAATAATAATAATAATAATAATAAACGCATTTTATTTTGTACATTTTTTTTTATTTTGATTGCTGAGCCCATAATTTCCTGAGGAATTCAACATAATCTCCTGAGCAATTTTTTTTCTGCGCCAGAACAAATCCACGCATCTATTTATTATATCATTCAAAATAACCTGATTATCGGATATACGCTACAGTTTCGCAATTTAAAAAAAAACGTATATGACTAGATTGTGGCTATATTTATATATTTATATGTTATAAAAATAAGCAAAAGAGACCGGAGAAGATCAATATATTGAAACCTGGCTTTTGTGGAATGAAACCTACCATTGTTTAGATTTGTTTTAGACGCGCGCCCGCCCTAACTCTGCAGCTCAGAGTGCGGAGAGAGCGAGAGAAAGAGAGAGGGAGAGGGAGATTCTCGTTCAGATGACACAACCCCATTTATGGACTGGTCCGATGACGTACATTGCAGAAAGTTCTATTAAAAAAAAAAAAAAAGCCTTTCGTACATACAAAGTGTGTCGTGCCCACCACCCCCACCCCCTTGCCCACACCCATACCCACACCATAAGCCTACATCTCTCTCTCTCTCTCTCTCTCTCTCTCTCTCTCTCTCTCTCTCTCTCACACACACACACACACACACACACACCCCCCCCCAAAAAACCCAAAAAATTAAAAAAAAAAAAAAAAACAGCAAAAAAAAAAAAAAAAATCCTCACAAAAGGATGAGAAAACATCTCCGAACAGAAAAGAAATATATTTCATCATAAGCACAAACCCCCCACACACAACCAACGCGCACACAAGCCAATTCAAGGGCACGTTTTTTCAACCCTAAAAATAAACATTTTATATGCAAGCTGAACATCGTTTCGTTATAGCATGCCAGGAGCAAACGATCTATCCACATATTTGCAATGCTATCAAATTTCTTCTCATTTTCTGGAGTAATAATGCAATGCACAATAGTAACGCTTTAACTGACAATAGAATAAACATTAAGCATTAAACATTAAACACGATTAATTCCTATTATTACAAATTCTGTTCAGTGGTCTGACCTGTTCACCAAACACTGCCTAAATATCCATAAGTGCACATATTAAATGGTTGCAATTAAACGCTATCACATTGTACCTTGTAATTATACAAACACACGAGGAAGCACACAAATATTTTAATGAAGAAAATTACCCGAATTTACCAGAGATGCAACGCGAAAGAGGCTCGTGAGCCCCGGACAAACGGTTGGGGGGAAACGATCATAAAGAACTAAAAGGCAGATGAAATAGATATAATAAGACATGTTCCGCATGATGGCCTCTTGATTAAAGCTGGAGAAGCTGGAGATATCTCTGGCTTTTCTGCCTGAATGTCAATGCCATTAAAGCCGCTATGCCCTTAAAGCACAGGTTACATCCATAACCGCCCACTACCGTCCTGAATAACATGTCAAAATAATAGGTACCTACTGTTCTGACATGCTAGTTAGGAAGGTTGTATGCAGTTTTTAGGTGAAGCCATGAGTCTTGCATGGAGCAGAAGCGGATACAAGGAAAAGCGGAAGAAAGAAAAGGATAAGGAGCGCCGCTCGTATCCATCGTCTCTCCCTCTCTCCCTCTCCCTCTCCCTCTCTCTCTGTAACCGAGACAAATTATTTAAACTTATTCGGCATCAAAAGTCACCAAACCAGGAGCGAGGTTTTCCTTTTTAAAAACGCTGACCATTCGCTTTCTCTCTTTGCCCATCTCTCTCTCTTTCCGCTTTCTTTCCGCCGCTCGCTTGAAGCCCCTGTCTCAGCCATTTCCCCTTATCGGGCAAATCTTATCGGCGCCTCCATCTACCGAGCCGTGACAAACGGCGGTGTGTGACCACGCCTATCCCAATTCCTATTCCGTTTATATGGAAAATAAATATGCGACCTTTAAAAAACCCTTACGACGGGCGATTATGGTTTTGTCTGTTGACCTCAACAGTTTAAACGGAAGTTATTTGTTTTGTTTTGTTTTGTTATGTTTCCCCCCCAGTGATTGTACGGATGTGCGCGGAAGCCAGAAAGGAGCAGGTGATGCTGGGATGAGGGCTGGAAATCCAGGCATGAATGAAACGGAGGAGCGCGCATGTAGTAAAAAAAAACACTCACTGTAGAAACATAACCAAGAGGACGTAGTGCGAGGACACACTTACCAACACAGATTACACAGATATCCATGACTGCACCAGCACTTAGGAACGATGCAAAGGGTTAACGATCTAGCTACGCAAATGAAACCATATTTAGACTGGTCGATAATCACAAGGCGAATCCAGCAAAAGGATAGACAGACAGACAGTCAGACAGACATATAGACGGACGGACGGACGGATAGATAGATAGATAGATAGATAGATAGATAGATAGATAGATAGATAGATAGATAGATAGATAGATATTTTAAATGAGACACGCATTATTACCCAGCCAGCACCAACAAAATGCAAGTAAGCATGTCACAATTCATTCACTGATTTTCCGCATATACTGTACGATTATGGTGAGATTTGCATACGCACAACAACAAAAAAGAAAAAGAACGAAAAAAAATGCAAAAAAGATAGACAAAAATAGAAAGCTAATTTCTTGCATAAGGTAAACAATGCACACATTTACCTGTTTTTCGGGTTATTCAACAAATAAATGTATAATTGATTGCATTTTATAAAAAGCGTATCACATCTTCATGAATGACTCATAAGAACCTCCTGCTAAACTGGAGCAACTTTTTTAATCACTACAATCTACATGTTACAGCTGCTGCACAATAAAAAGAAAAAAGAAAACAAACACAATGGTTGGTCTTTTAGCAAAGTCAAAGAAGTGAGGTATATATATAGATATCTTAAGATATTTTTATACCATTTCCTTCACAAGTCGCTGTCCTCTCTGTACAGACTCCCCCACATCAAGCATCATCCCTAACCTTATTCCCAACAGCGTGACGGAACCTTTCATAACCACAAACCAAACTTCAAATATGGGAAAAGCCATATCATATTTCCGTGCTGATGAAATGACAAGCCCCCGCAAACATGCTTCTAGCTACGGTGGATCAAAACGGAAACGCTTCTTACCTGTTTAAGAGCCGACAACCACTATCAGTGGTTAGATCTCCACGACCAACACTCGCATCTCCCAAAGTTAACGCTACGCACCAAGTGGAGCTGGAGGAAGAAGCAGCAGCGCAAAGACTTCAACTTTAACACCGAAAGAAAAGCGTCCACCAACTCCAAGCAAAGCAAAGCAAGCAGCTCTCTACTGACTCTCTCTCTCTCTCTCTCTCTCTCTCTCTCTCTCTCTCTCTCTCTCTCTCTCTCTCTCTCTCTCTCTTCGTTTTATTCTCGTTCACAGGGGCTTCCTAGAAAAGAGTGTGCTTCCTGTTTTTTTTTTTTAAACAGGACCAACGTGAAACAGCTCCCTAGCTTTTGTCAGAAGGATTTGCAAAGCTCAATAGGCGACGTCCAGTCCTGTGTTAAAAGTTAAAAGTCCGTTTAGCGACTCCGGTGCCTCTGTCCAAAGTGCTGAAATCGTTGCAAAGCTATAAGGTTACACTGAGGCAAAAAAAAAATCTATACTTTCTTTAAATGTCACTTGATATGGCTTTACTCTATTGCTTCCCCACGCCTCGTCACGTGAATATATATCCTTGCCAAGCCCGTCCTGTAAATATTTGATCACATGCTGGCGGGATGTTTTCTTATACAAAAGAAGCACTTATTTCAAAAGGCCACTTGTCTTTCCACTAACAGGAGTCCCCAAATCCCACTGTAACAGGTCCCGTTCAGTAACGCGCTTTGATGCGCAGCACCGCTCATGTCCTGCAGGGCACATCGACATGTCTACACATGTTGCTTTTACACTGACATCGAAAAGAGAAAAAAGGCACATTTAGTACAAAATGGAAAGACAAAAACCCCAAACACCGACAGTAAACAAAGCAGACAGTTTGGCACACTACCAAAAGATGAAAAATACCCATTAAAGTGGTTATTTAATCAAATCCTTTGTATACCTCTTAACATTTCAGGCTCCGATTTTTTTATAGACCAGAGCAAAGTTACATTGTTGGCTATACTATACCCAGCCATTAGCCTTTACTACTGGCGTCCATAAGCAGGAGACCACCCATCCAACTACTGTTCTATTTACCTACAAGCCCTTTTCTGCAAGCAATGTCAATTTCAGGGCACACTGCATCCCGCAAGCGTAGCTGATTCCTGTCTACTTACCATTTTCCCCCCAATGCTGTGCTGGAGATAGCAGTGTTTTAATATCCACACGCTCCAACAGATGCTGGTAGGTAATGTGTCTTGTTTGAAGTCATCATACGAGAACTTCTGCCGTGCTCAGTAAATCGCCCACCACTTGGGTGACTTATGAATCTAATAACCCTCTTTTGCAATATCCGCGTGCTTTAAACTCCCTGACACCTCAGCTGCTTTCTGTCGATAGGACAAACAAGTCAAAAAATAATAGAGAGAGGAAGACGCGATTGAATAACTCCCCAAAAACGGATATATTGGCTCTGTTTAATCGGTGAACGCGCTCAGGCGAACGCCTTAACGTGATTGAAAATCACGCACACACGGTGAAGTTTTGGCGCGCACGAGCGAAGCTGACCGGCAAAATCTCTCTCTCTCTCTCTCTCTCTCTCTCTCTCTCTCTCTCTCTCTCTCTCTCTCTCTCTCTCTCTCTCTCTCACACACACACACACACACACACACACTTTGATAGAGCAATTAAAACACTGACCGGAAAAGTTAAGATCCCGAGCGCAAGTGCTCCTTTTGATGTGACCCGCCGCCTCACTGCACGCCCTATATAGCGCGCGTCATAATGTCAACTTCACGCGCACTTTCCGACGTGTTCTGGATGAGATGGTCCTGAGTCAGGTAAGAGCAAAATATTTATCCAGCATCCAATAATACATTATCTTGCATCAAGCCAGAATAAAGTTTAGGGCGACTTGTTGCTGCATAAAACCTGAAGCTGAAAGATGATCAGAGCAAAACGTGTTTTAAGTGCATACTTACATCTGTGCACCACTGTCTGAACGCCTCCTTGTTTAAGCACTAGTGTGAGAACGGAGGTGAAGTCCGCGTCGATAGTCAAGTATGGTCGTAACTTGTGCAGAACGATATCTGTTTCCTCCGCTTCCTTTTTTTTGTGTCGTCAAGAGGAGTAACGGTTCATTTTGCAGCCGCGAACTCAGAGCGCAAACGTTGTGTGTTATCAGGAAAATTCCATCAGTCGCACGGTGTGCGTTCACACAGCTAATTGTTATGCAGTGACGAGGCGATATGCTTGCATGTGTCCTACAAATGTGCTAGGAAGTATCATGAGTAATAGGTGGTATTTACCCGAGATTGAACTTCAGCACAAGTTGGAAAAGATTTAAAACAGTATGTCAGAAATCTCACACGGTCACAGAAAGGAGTGTGTGAGCTACAGGTAATATACCACACACACACACACACACACACACACACACACACACACACACACACACACACACACACACACACACACACACACACACACACACACACACAAACACACACACACGTGTCAAGAAGGAAAAAACAGACATGCCTAAATAGAAAGCACCCAAAAACTTACATCGAATATCTGATGATAGATTCCCATGCTCATATATTCAACATATACACAAGAACCATAGTTAAAATAACTTATTTTTAAGTCCCCTTATATTATGCGTATTCATGCTTATTTATAACAAATATCAAGAATATTCACAGCAAAACAGCTTTTCTGTTTCCTCTCAGCCTTATTAGTACTTGGCTGTCAGGAGTGAACATGCACGTTATGTCAACTTCAGACAGCTTGAACCCTAACAAAGCCATGTAACTTACAATTTGATTATAAGACATGACACCACTTTATCGGTCCATTGCTCTTCTTCTCACACTTCACAAACACTTTTATGTGTTGTAACCTGAGACACTTAAGAGCCTAGCATGGGGTCAGTGGCAAAGGAGTGCCCCAGATTAACTTTGATCAGCATGTTCAAATGGTGGTGGGTGTAACGGAGAGACGTCCGTTTTTTAAGATGATGCAGATGGATGGTGGGGGAGGGCGTCACATTGGTCAAGTTCAGTAGGCTGCTCTGATGAACACTGCTAAATATCATATCATGCTACGACAATATTAATCATATCTTTTAAAACGTAGGCGGCCAGGGTTGGTCAGTAGACTCATATAATGCGAAGTCGAACACCTCCTTCACACTAAGTTGTACTCTTTTTCCTCTGTTTTTTTTTTTTGTTTTTTTTAATCATAGTGGCATTCACAGCATTGCTCTGGTCTTCTCTTGCTCTCTGTTCTGCTTTCTCTCCCACAGTTTTCACAGGCTCCGTGGCTGACTCACTCATGGCTCTGCATGCCACCCCTGCCCTCCCCCACACCTCTCGTGTACAGATAGTGCCTTCTGAATGCCAGTCATCTGGGATACTACCCGCTTCTGTCCTCTCCTAGTGGGTGCTGCCCCTGACCTGCTCTCATTGTGAATGCCAGAATGCTAATGATCTAAAGTAGATTGTTAGCACATGATTTTATTTTTTATCATTTATGCATGCCTCATGCAAGCACAGAAAGTGCTGGAACAATTGAAGGCATCATAGCCACTGGACAATTTTATTTTAGCAATTGAACAAAATATTATTGCTGTGTACCATGCTGAAGAAATCACTACCTATACTTCATTAATGCAACACAGCACTCAGTTTCAGGCCAAAGCTCCATAGTAACAGTCTTACATGATTCTGAGTTTGTTTACTTCTCTGGTTTCATTTCCTTGTGCCTCATTTAATAGTTTTTCATAGCATTTTATATGAAACAAAAATGGCTCCAATTAATTGATGAATGAATGAATGAATGAATGAATGAATGAATGAATTCATTCATTCATTCATTCATTCATTCATTCATTCATTCATTCATTCATTCATTCATTCATTCATTCATTCATCATTAGCAATCCTGGTCAGGCTCACAGAGGATCTGGATGGCTTGTGATTTGGTGGGAATGCAGCTTGGATGGGATGCCAATCCATCTCAGAGTACCTTATACATACATACAAATGTTTTTGAAAACTACTTAGGGTCCATCTAATGACATGGATAGATGGACCCTAAGAATCTGAGGTGGCAACAGTATCTTTTCCCAAACTTCTGCTCTCCTTTTCCACTGATGGCCGTGTTATCATTCAGATTTGAACTCACCAGTTAGCTAAGGTACTTTCCCATTGTGCCACTCTCATTCTCCTCATTATTTCATTCATATTCATTGATTAGTTAAAAAATATATAAAATATAATAGGAAAATTAATCAATGTTGGGTTTCTGCTAATTGGTTAATACAATATTTTACCTACAAGCCACTTGATTTGAAAGGATCAACACTTCCATCTTGCTTTGACAAATATACATAAAGTAAAGGGTTCATTAAAATATAAACAGTCTATGTTCAGGCCCAATCAGAACCATCCTTGGAAGGATACATCATTCCTGTCTTAGCTAAATGACTCTGTAACAAGAAGAAACTGAATACAAATCAGACAAACAATTCCTTCAAACTGCTACACTACAGTAAATATTGTATCTGTATTTATATAACGACTAATTTATATATTTTTAGAAATGGTTGCTTATAAGAAATTCATTGGCTTCTTTAATGTAGACTCGTTAACCTAAAGCACAAAGAGTTAATGAAACACAGCTTTCTTTTCCCACAGTTTCAGTGCTTCAAAGCCACATTATGGCTAAAGGAAATAAATAAATAAATAATCCACATAAAAGGCCAGTATTTGGATTTTGGGAATACTAATATATGTAATGCTGTTCTCAAAACAGAGGGGCACGGTGGCTTAGTGGTTAGCACGTTCGCCTCACACCTCCAGGGTTGGGGGTTCGATTCCCATCTTCGCAT
Source organism: Tachysurus fulvidraco (assembly GCF_022655615.1). Taxonomy (NCBI): domain Eukaryota; kingdom Metazoa; phylum Chordata; class Actinopteri; order Siluriformes; family Bagridae; genus Tachysurus; species Tachysurus fulvidraco. Next base: position 5,788,992 of record NC_062518.1, read on the forward strand.
TGTGTGTGTGGAGTTTGCATGTTCTCCCCGTGTCACCAAGAGGAGGATGGTTTCCTTTTGATTCCTGTTTCTCTCAAGATTTCTTCCTTATGTCAGCTGAGGGAGTTTTTCCTCACATTGTCATCTCTGGTTGCTTTATTAGGGATCCAAATCCACTGACTGGATTTCTATAAAGCTGCCTATTGGTAAAAAGCACTATACAAATAACATTGAATTGAGAGTTAGGATTCCTAATTAAACATTACGGTTAAAGCTCTTTTACCACCAGAACTTATGTGTTAAATTTTGTAAGTGCATACATAGGTGAAGAAGTGAGTGTTCACTCAAGAGCAATAGTGAGAATCGTAGTGTTTTAAACTGATATATGGTGCGATATTACATTTAAAAGTGCTTGTAAACAACCTGAGCTCAGAGAACAGCATATGAATTCTAATGAAGTAATAAACTAAAGCTATGGCCGTTGTCTCCATTTCACACTCTGACCTTAACCATTTACAATGTTTCACACGTGTTGGCTTATGCAAATTATTACAATTTTACAATCATTTGTTTGTTTGTAATGTTTGTTTGTAAAATCTGCTAAATATACTACATGGGATGCTAGCTGAAACTATTATAACTTATGTAAACGTCCTGTTGATTTATTTACTGCTTGAAAAATGTAATTATTTATGTGATCAAGCTACATGTCAGATTTCCTAACATGGTTGACAACAATATGTGAATGATGCTGAAAAATGAAATGGTGTCTTGATGTAATGATAAACAATCAATACATTGTATTGGCTGATTGTCTAGTTAAAAATAATTTTCCCACTTTCCCTAACCTCGTATTTGTTCAGTCTGTATGGGAATAATTCTGTTAGTTTTAAAATAAAGGGCACTTGATAATAAACTTATAAGTAAGGAATAAAACACAAGAAATGCTGTTAAAGGAAGTTGATGATCTTCTAATAAAAGCAAATCCTGAAATGGTTTACCAAAGCAAATTGGCAGTAATTACTATTTTGTTTCTTTACTAATAGTTTACAAGACAAGTTCTTGTTACATTTACAGCATTTAGCAGACACCCTTATCCAGAGTGACACAATATTCTTTCAATTTATACAACTGAGCAATTGAGGGTTAAGGGTCTTGCATAGGGTCCAGCAGTGGCAGCTTGGTGGACCTGGGATTCAAACTCATGACCTTCCAATCAGTAGTCCAACACCTTAAACACTACCACATCCCTTTCTGACACATACCACATTTAATTTGATCAGATTATTGCTTTTGACAATGGACACTATTACACAGCAGCTTTAAATAATTAAACAAATTTAGAATATTCATTATAAATTATAAATTTATCTTTATGTCCTATCGTGTAAGCCAGAGGCAACAATAGCAAGGAAAAATTCCCTGATATGTTATAGCAGTTTTAAACAGTCACCAAACTGTCTTTTCTCTCTTTCTTCAAGTTACTACGAATGCTTGTCTTGTTACAGAGAAACCAGAACACACAATGTTCGGTCCTGAACAATGTTTCTACTGCAGAGAAACTGCTTTAAAATCAAACTGACACTGGAGACTCCTTTCATAAATAACTAAACCCAACTTGAAAGAAAACAACTATAGAGTTTAGTTTTCTTTGTTAAACAACAACAAATTTATAATTTCAAATCTGTTTATTAATTACCTTAGGTTATATAGCCAACCATCCAAGTTCCTGTGAAGCTGTTACTAAGTAGATTGAGGGCATTAATGTATACCTATGATTTGAATTACAGCCAATACTACTGACAGAGCTGCTCTTAAGGAAAATTATCTTCAACCACCTTCTCATTTAAAAGCTGTGGAAAAGGTTCAAGTTAAACGAACGTCGTAAGCAGTAATGAATGATGCTTTATAAGTGTTTGAACCGGACCAGTAATAAGTAGTAATCTAGCCACATACACTGTTCTAGTTCATGTGAATTTCTCATGAGATCGGGTTGGTTCCTGAGGTGAGAAATCACGAAAATAATGAATAGTGCATAAATAACGACAGAATAGAATCTATCTTTTCAATCTGATCTTACAACTACTTGCATTAAAAGCCTCCTAAAGTGTCTCCGAAACATAAAAAGTTATAAATAGTTATAAATATTTTAAAACAAGTGCATGAAAGAAAGCATTGTTGACTCTTCCTAGGGTCAATGACAGTATCACTATTCAAAGTTTATTATTATTATTATTATTATTATTATTATTATTATTATTGTTATTATTGTTATTATTATTATTATTATTATTATTATTATTATTATTATTATTATTATTATTATTATTATTATTATGTTTAAAATATTATATATATATATATTTTAATAAAATGTGAACCCTACCCCGTGTCCTTGGAACTATGGGAAAACCCTGGGGGAAAAATGGCAACAGTGACAGAATATATGAATTCTTTATCTAGCAGGTCCTCATTTACATCACTAAAGTGCAACTCCTGTCTTAACTAACAAATATATTTGCTACAATTTCCCCAAATTTAGACAAACCAGTAGACTACTTTAAACCACCACAACCCTAACCAGGCAGTTACTAAGGATGACTGAATGAGCACCGTTTTTGTTTCATTATGAGCTTCATGTCTGTCTGCAAATTCCTACCAACAGGAAAGAAGTTCAGATTCAGAACTCTAGCCTCAACAAGATGCACTGAAAACCTTTTGAGAAAACTTTCTAAACAAAGTACAACTCCTCCTATAACATACCTGTATTTCTATCCATCCATTAAAAACACATAATATGTTCGTTCAGAATATTGGTTTCCTATTCGTTCGTATCACCTCTACTTACTCTTGCCAAAATTAAAGGTATTGTATGTTTATTTATATGTGATGCACTGCTTCAGTTCATTTCGTGAAAGCACTTAGATAGAAAGTATTTATTTTGAAAATGACATGAAGTTTATTTCTAACTACACTACTATAATACAAGTGGAGCCCAAGAATTAGTTGTAATATTGTCATGTAATAATAAAGCACTTACAAGGTAATAGATGGATTATGAAACTTTATAAGGCATAACTGCATTATTTCCTTTCCTGGTTGCTTTTGTTACCGTATTGTTAAAGCTTGAACTGTATATACCTATATACTGTACATATCTGTAATATATTTTACAGATGAACAGTCAATCAACTAATTTTTTTAATAAACACTGTGTTCAACTGATCTCTTAAGTGAATTTTCTACCAAGCACTAAATAATAAAATGATTGACAATACAGACAGCTTGTCTCTTTCTCTCTCAGTTTTATGCCAAAAAGTCAAGGAAAGGTCTGGTCTCTGAGGCACCTTTCCTCCTCTCTGCTTGTGTCCCTGTCTCTCTGTGTCTGTCCTTGTCTCTGCCCCTGTGAGTCATATGCCTGGACTGGGCTGCAGAGCTTTCAGGTGACACTCTTCCTCTCTGTGCCATATTAGAGCAAGGCTCTAAATAAGATGTGATGTGAAGCTGACTGCTTACAACATGGGCATAGCTTCCTTTCACACCAAAAGCCTTTTTGAAGCATTGCAGTCTTTTATTTGTCATCTGTCACATTATAAGGAAAAAAAATGTATAACAAAGAGTGTCAACCTGCAGGCAGATTAAATCGACAGCTATACAGTCTATAGCCTAAATATAAAATAAAATGATCCAAATATAAGAAAATATTGCTTGTCCTCTATTCATTTTGATCATTTGGCTTTTTTACTAAAGATGCCACCCTTAAAAATATCACTGCAAATATGGTTCAAGTAACGTTCTCTTTCTACAACTAGCTGTTATATTCACATTTTTTATAGAACCCACTTTAAAAGGTAATGGTAACATGTCCGTGGTATCCACAGCTTAAGTAACACCTACTGTATATAAGCATGTAAGAAAGTGTAAGACAGCAATATTAACCTGAAATAACTTAAGAGCTGATTTATAAACAAACTGATTTGTGAAACTTTTAATCTGATCAGTAATACTGATCAGTAAAGCTACACACATCAATTAAACATGACTACAGGAAAGAAATGGCCCGGAGAACAAGGACAAGTCTTGCATGAATAATGAAGATTTTGAAATATTTTCAGAAAGAAGAACAAAAAGAAAAAACATTGCGTTGCTTCTGCTGCCAAATTGCTTTTGGGAATGTAAAAAAACAACAACTTCAGCTTAAAGGTCGAAAAGGATTTCCAAAACATCGTGACAAGAACTTCTGCATATTCCATCACTGTGATTATATAAAATGATTACTATAATCTTCACAGTGTAAATAAAGGCGTGAACAGCGGAGAAACAAAACTAACCATCAGGGTCACGTGGAGCCTGTGCCTATCTCAGGCGTCATCGGGCATCAAGGCAGGATACACCCTGGACGGAGTGCCAACCCATCGCAGGGCACACACACTCTCATTCACTCACACACTACGGACAATTTTCCAGAGATGCCAATCAACCTACCATGCATGTCTTTGGACCGGGGGAGGAAACCGGAGTACCCGGAGGAAACCCCCGAGGCACGGGAAGAACATGCAAACTCCACACACAAGGCGGAGGCGGGAATCGAACCCCAACCCTGGAGGTGTGAGGCGAACGTGCTAACCACTAAGCCACCGTGACACCCCCCCTCAATACATTTCTACTTAATAATAAAAAAAAAGCATTTTTTTTCATTTTTCAGTAAAAAAAACAGAGACATCACACCAGAGACATAAGTGACATTTTGTAAAAGATTTTAATGGCTGTACCTGAACTCTACCTATACTACAGAATAACATCACATAATACACTGCTAAGGTGTGTGCCTACAGTCCTGAGGATTATAGATTTTTATTCTAAATTTCATCTGTAGACACAGTTTTATGTTGTTGTTGTTACATAGGTCACCTGAGCGTGCTTGTTTGTGGCAGTTAATTACATCTGGGCTTCGTCTGGTCTCTAGAATCATTATGAGATTTGAAGTGCGCGGCGGCTGAAAGAAATCCGCCCGTCAGCAGTTTTGAACCCCCTCCTTTCACTGCCTTTACCGACAACTATTAAGAGCGGATGGGTCCTCGGGGGGACGCTGTATCATTTTTCGGTTTCAATTTGTGTTCCATAAATATCAGTAATGAGGCTTGCGCATCATGACTTACTCGTACCTGGCAGTAAAAATAACCTCTGGCAGTAATGGGGGTGGGAGAAAATGATTCAGGGACAGACTGTACAGCTGAATGAGCATCACTTGTTCCACCATTCATCTCTTACTCATTCTCTCTCACACTGTCAAAATTTTTTGGACTTGAGCATCATGCGCTATCAATGTATGAAAATTATAAAGAGATTGACAGTTAATATTAATAAATATGTATGTTTAGTTCTTCCTAAGAAATAATAGGCACACATTTATTGCTGCGCAGGCCAGCATACAGCCCAAGACATGCATGTATTCAAGGTTATGACATCATTCGACTGACAAAAGGTAGTGTTCTGACCAAACCTAAATGATTTTGCAATGAACCTAGTCTTCAAAAGTCTTTAGTATTTAAGGTCCCTGAATCCCAGACTGCCTCGGCACTTGATAGTTGATAGGAATTGGATCTTGAAAAGAATTTGCTTGCTGATGAAATACTATTGTTTCTATTATACATACATACATACTGTATGTTTCACTGACGTTACCGAATAATTCACGGTAGCTCGTGAATCATTTGCTTTTACAGAAAAATAACATGGATGTTAAAGAGTGTAAGAAAAAGAATTTATATAGGAAAAAAATTGCAATTTGAACAAATTGTTTATACTTAAATTTAATTTTCTTTCACAAACATTTCTTTTCACTTTATATTGAAGTTTATAAGACAAAAATATCCCACAGCTTGTCATGTTACCAAGAAACCCCTGACCTGTAGACTTTCCCATGGTGGAAAACTTACTGACCGTTACAAAGGGCTGACACCCAAGACTCCTTCCATGAATGTTAATAAATAAATGTCTCCAAGCAGAAAACCACCAAATCAATGATTATATGTTGTCTTTTGGTAAATAGCAACAAATATTCTTATCCATTTATTAGTGGACAGAGATTACGGGCAGCGTTTGGCCGACAAGTTCCTGTGAACGAGTGTTACTATAGAAACGATAACAGATTAGAATGAGTGCATTAATATAAACCTGTCATTTTAGATAAGACAGAACATCTGCCAAATTAATCCATACCTTCAGGTTTGAGAATTTAACAGATGTGTGATATAAATTATTTTAAACCACACTGATTGGTTACCTAAGGGAAGGTTCAGAGGTTTTAGTGAAACCTACATAAGCCCCTGCTGACAACTGATGCCACTCTGCATAAACAATTTCAAACAGATGACAAAAAGTCTGCTTTTGTCAGTTTTTCATAACACCTATTCAATCAATTTTTGTTAACTTAAGATCATGTCATGGAGTGACCTGTTAGTATGTCATGACAATTGATAGCTCATTTGCAGCTTAGTTCTTAAAACATTAATTAATTAATTAATTAATTCATTCATTCATTCATTCATTCATTCATTCATTCATTCATTCATTCATTTTATACCGCTTATCCGAACTACCTCGGGTCTCAGGCGTCATTGGGCATCAAGGCAGGATGCACCCTGGACGGAGTGCCAACCCATCGCAGGGCACACACACTCTCATTCACTCACACACTCACACACTATGGACAATTTTCCAGAGATGCCAAACAACCTACCATGCATGTCTTTGGACCGGGGGAGGAAACCGGAGTACCTGGAGGAAACCCCCGAGGCACGGGGAGAACATGCAAACTCCACACACACAAGGTGGAGGCGGGAATCAAACCCCCAACCCTGGAGGTGTGAGGCGAACGTGCTAACAACTAAGCCACCATGCCCCACTGTTCTTAAAACAATGTTTTTTTTTGTTCTTTTATTTAAATATATTGTTTATATTGGTCTTGGCTGACTTCATATTTATAAGAAGAAGCAGGTCCTAGCTATCACCTTCCCTGACTGGTAGCTTCTGACTGATTGTGGAAAATCGGAGGGAAAAAATAACACAACATCCTATAACACTAGCTTCAAAGCTCTTGTTAACATCAAAATCGACAACATCTTCCTGAGAGTTAATGCTCAACTGAATGATACTTTATGCTCATGTCAGTTGGCATGAAGAGCGTATGCGCATTATACCTTCCTTAAGAAAAGTGCAATAATTTAACAACGAAAATTGAAGAACATTCATAAACTGAGCCTTGGCGTGCCTCCATTCCGTTAAAGGACACACACACACACACACACACACACACACACACACACACACACACACACACACACACACACACACACACACACACACACACACACACACACTCCACTTCATCCCCTGCTTCCTGATTAGTAATCAAATATCGAGCAAAACCAGCGTCTGATCTATATGTCGTCATGAGTCACACCACAATTGCAGTACTAATGTGGCCAGTGTTTGAGGAAATGACCGGAAATTTAACTTAAAAAACACAGCACATTCTTTCCCCACACCCATCACACTGTAATGTGGAGGGAAAATAAACCAAGCCAAGACTAAATCCTTTGTTATTGCTTCTGCTACATTGATATCGTTCATATCAAATGTTTTCATGCATCACTCGCTTCTATGTAGCCTTTAATCAGTGCCAACTTGATATGCAGTTTTTTTAATCTCCTAAAGAAAAGATGAAAATGACCATTCGCAAGTGTAATTTTTATTGCAGGTGTTTGTTAAAGCAACATAATGCTCCTGTCACTGCTCTACCAAGGAGCATCATCGTTTGGCTAGCAGCACAGTGACACAATATGTTTTACACATCAACGTGACATGAGCTGGCTGCTGTGGTGCTTGGCAATGTGAGTGAAACACTTCAGCAACAGTAATTAGGGTCGTGCTGGAAATAACGGCTTGAAATTTTGCCCTAAATAGTGAGGGGTTCGGAGTGCAGAACTAGGGTCTACTCTTGTAGTATGCTCAGAACAAGTGGGTAAGATGTTGGACTATTGATTGGAAGGTTGTGACTTCAAATCCCAGGTCCACCAATCTGCCCTCGCTGGGCTCCTGAACAAGGCCCTTAACCCTTAATTGCTCAGATGTATAAAATGAACAAAAAATGTTAGCTGCCCTGTATAAGGGTGTCTGCCAAATGCCGTAAATGTACAATAATGGCAGGACATGCCGCTAAAATTAAAGTGGTCTTAGCAAACACAAATACAACAGAACACCAAAGAATTTACAGTAGTGAAAAAATCTTCTTATTAAAACAATTTCTACAGCTTGACTACCATCAGTGTTTTCTGACTCCAGTAAAAGCTTCAGGAAGTGTCCCAAACATGAACCACACAGTTCCAGAACAAGTCACTGTTTTGCATTTCCTCTGCCTTGCACTGACCGTGACCTTTATGTAAACTTAAGAGAAGTGATGAAAGATGTGCGACGACTACATTCCTTTCAGCACGTGTAAAAAAATACAGCGATGCAGCAATATGCTAAACACAGAGGCTGTGTTATTTGGGGGTCCAAGCACCAATACATACCACATATTATTAGTGCTACTTGTTGAGCAAATATTTTCCAGTTCTAGCATTACGGGTCCCACATGTCTATAAATGACAGAATTGCACAGTAGTGTTCAGGTGTGTTAATGAATGAGAGCTTGGTGACTTATTTAGCTAATATTTATTTTATTGGATATTTTGATTTAGTCGTTCTGGCCTGAGTAGTAGTTCTATAAACTGCTTTGTCAGGAAAGTTTTAATGAACTTTTATGTAGTTTTTACAATCGGATCCTTATACACAAAGTAACTTCACATATCTGTGTACATATTTTTGTTTTTGGTTGCCGGCAGATATATTTTTATCTGTGTTCTGACTGAAAATGTGTCAGAATATCTTGGTCTTGGTTTTCTGCATGTGAGGCATATGTGTGAATTTTAACACAGCAAACCCGCTGTGTTAAAATACCGAGGTCATGTTTTTAGGGGGCCAAGCACCACAGTGATATTTTTTCAGGTTTGTTACATTAAGTGCTGCCCCTGATCACGTCTCCCGTTGCTTCGTGAATTATTAGCTCAGTGTGCTCATCAGGTTACAGAAAGTTTGTTCAGATCATGTCCTTTTGGTGCCATAAGACTTTTTTGATGTTGCTTTTTCTGCGTTATTGAACTCTAATATTTTGAATTTTAAAATAATCTTGCTGCTCTATAAATCAAACCTATTATTACATTAAACGTATTATTATACATCATGCCACACTGTCTCAAATTTAAAAGAACCTTCAGGAATGGCTTAGCTAAACAGAGACGTTTAAAAGGGCAGTTAAGGGGGATATTAATTCAGTGAGACTTGCATTTGACAAGTTAGGGAAAGTTTGATCTACTGAATCTAATAAGGGCCCAAAAACTGGGGCAGAAACTAAAAATCAATCAAATGTGTCTAAAGTTTCTAAATTCTTGAGAAGGTTCCTACTGTGAATCTGCCCCCTGAAATGCCCAACTAACTGTGTTTCTGTCTTAATTGAATGGCCATTTCATAGTCATCACAGTCCTTGCCTACAAGATGCACGCAGTGCGAGTGTGTGTCTGTGTGTATATTTTACTAGCTCCATTTGCATACTTTTCACTGGTCAAGCTTCAGACACTGCAAACCTATAGCAGTGAGGACCAGTTCATTTGCCTCTTTGTGTACACCTAATCTTCAGCAGTCCACACAATGATTACAGCTTTGACTACTGCGCAATAAAAACAAAAAAGGTTGAACAAAATCAAACAAACGAAAGAAAGCGATACTGCTAATGATGAAGATGATTTTTGGGGTGAACAGAAGCAACTGTGGGAAAATATGAAAAATGAGGTTTGCTGTTTTTCGTTTAGAAATACGAGTACATGTGATGCTTTATTGATATATTTTACAAGATAAGCGTAGCTGTTTATCTGTCAACGAACCTAAATCCAGAATATTCTGTATAGACCTTAGCTGTACGATTGTACTCAGTGACAAAGGAGAGCACACCTAGTATTCCTCTTTATCTTCAAATAACAGATAGTGGACACAATGGTGGAAAGTGAGGTTCTTAAAGTGAATAAAAGCTTTGAGTGCTGAAAGGCTGGGGATTGTTAAGGATCATACTCCAGGAGTGGGATTTCTTCCCTGGCGCTGGGCGAGGGATATCCCGGACCTAAATGCTTCTCTCTATATACATCAAAGAGCCGACGCAAATAAAAGCAAGCTTGTCGGGGGCGAACAAACTGCCTCCTTTGTGCTGTTTCCCAGCCAAATTCAAGCGGCACAAAGCAGCTGGATGTAATACACTGCAAAAGAAGGCTTCGCCATTTAGATGACATGCCTTGGTCTGGCGCTTGGCTGCGCACCTTTGTGTGGCCTGAGCTGGGACAGAGAGATAATATTACTGCATCAAAATCCTTTCAGCAACTCTCAGGCTTACGGCTATAGGGTCCAGTTTCAGCTCTGTCTCTGTCTCTCTCACACACACACACACACACACACACACACACACACACACACACACACACACACACACACACACACACACACACACACACACACACACACACACACACACATACACACACTGCATTTCTTTTATTCTACATTTAAACAAAGTGAATCTGATAAAATGGAGACACTCAACAGGGTCTAGAAGACCGTAGACTGTAGATCGGATCGTCTGCTATCCATATTGCTGACAATACAATGACACACACACACACACACACACACACACACACACACACACACACACACACACACACACACACACACACACACACACACACACACACACGCACACACACACATACAAATTAACATCATCAATGTTTTATCCAACACGTATTTTTTTTTGCCTACATTAAAATTCAATATGTTATATTCATTTTGCAAAAATGATATGAAAATTTGAGAACTTTTTTATGCATGGGTATGGGTTAGAATTTGAACATCTTCTTACAGATCGTATTTGTTTTAAAACAAGAAGGCTTTAATTTTTTATATTGTTCACTTTTTTTTTATTAAAAAAAAACAACAACATAAACACCATCGTACTACAAACATGGTCTGTGCATTGCAAATTGTTACGCCGATCAAAACTCAAGGCTCTCGCTCTCATTTAACCCGATGCTTTCAGGAAACTGAAGCTAATTGGAAAAAAAGCTAAACTTATTTATAATTAATAAAAAATATCATTTATATTTTAATGACCAATGTAAGTGTAAGACAATGTTAGACAATGGCTGAAGACATCCAGATTCCTTTCAGAAACGTGATCTTGTTTTTAATTAACATATGGTGTACATTACATTTCTTTACATTTTGTCCAATTTTGAGAAATTTGTGAAAATTCATCTTAAGTTGAGATCAAATACCAAACAAGAGTTTAAAGAATTGTGTGATATATATTCATGTATACTTAATGCATGATAAAGTATGTATTGAGTATCCTGACAGCTTTGTCTCTAGGCTCCCTGACGCAAGATTCGACTGGATTTTCAATGTAATGCTTCAAAGAGATGCTTGATTTCGGGGAATGGGATTTTTAAAGTGTTTAGCAGGATGGACTATGAGACCTGGGTTTAGAAGCTGTGCATGATTTCAGTGTCTTTGAATGAAAAATTAGTATGAAGAAAATTCTATTCTTAACGTAACACTATGACTCATCACCAGGTTTATTTGTCTCTCCCTGCAAATTAAGGTAGGTGTCTGACTAACTTGCTGATATGGAATTGATATTGTTTTTATTATTTAATTGCTAAAGTTAAATAGGAGCGAAGTGTGAGAAAAGGAACGAAAGAGAAATAATTAAATGAACAGACCAAAAGGAGTGTATTTTTATCTCTCTATTCTGCTTTCATTTCTCTCTCTATTTCTCCCTGCTTTTTCAGACCTTGCAGATGTTGTTTAACGTCATCCCTTACACAAATGTCGGCGTGTGGTGACGGACATGTGCCTTTGATTCCTAACTCCTGGAGTTATCTAATCGAGGCCATGTCTTTGTGACTCACTCACAAACAGCATGTCGAGAGGCTGGTGAAAAAATGAGGAAGGTGAACAACACTCGATAAGTACTAGGCCAAGAGAAAAGCGACACTGTATGCCGCAAACAACCGTTCCTCATTTCTCTGTCAAACTTCAGAACATCCTCTGTGCTAGAATCAAACTGTAGCCATGGTTTTGTCTGGATGCCATGACGATGAAACGGAGCAGAAATGAATCTGCCTGACTCATCCGACTCAAGACCCATGTGTTTGAAACCATATGCCTGTTGAAATAATTCTCAGGGCCACAACGGTGCCATGTAACAGGGGAAAGTATAGCTGGCTGGGAAGTGAAAGAAAGAGAATATAGATTAAAGATGAACATCGTGATGAAACACTTTTGTCACTCCGTCACTTTTCTCCTTGCAGTAGAAGCTCTGCTGAAACATTGTACCACAATAAAATCACTTTTATAGTGAAAGGAAGATTTTATTTATTTTTTTTCTGCTACTGGATGTCTTTTTGTATCTTATATTTGTTCTTAACCTACAATCCTACTTCAGTAACTTGTTTAATTTATTTTAAATAATGTGATTAATAAATACAGAATTTTTAAAACATACTTGTATTCATCACCCTGGATACAATGAAATCTTTGGTTTGTTTCTGTTGGGAAATCTTTAGGCTACACTAACACTAACGATACTTTTTTTTTTTATCCATCACTCATTGATTTTTTATGATTTTATTTGTCTATTCATTCTAGGTGAAATCTATAATATTTGTTGCATAGACTGACTATAACTCTGCAACGTGAGCTCACAGCTACGACTGGTTTTTCGTCTGTCTGGTCCAACATCCATGTAAATGACTCAAGCCCTGCCCCTTGTCATCTACTACTGGCTTACACAAGGCTACATCACAACATGTTTCACCAAAAGTTAATCTGTGGTGAACTAACAGACGACATTATACTTTTTATACATGAGCATGATAGGTGTTGTCCATTGACACATCATGTAAATCACCAATAAGAGTGTTTCAGAAAATGTCTGCTAAGTACATAGTAAATGAAACATACACGTGGACAAAACTGTAAAGCCAGCTTCTGAGACACCTTCTTGGTGGCCAACATGGGGCATGATTGCAAATTCGTAAACATTTACACAACTCGTTTGATAAGAAAAGTTTGGGTTGGGGCCGGGCTATTGGTTGTACCATTGGTTTGTTATGACTTAATTTATATGGGATCATCTTCCTGTGCTGAAATTTTTGCATCTGGTTTTAATTTTGCAGCTTCATCGATGAAATGTAGTATGTAGAAACTGTTTGTTTGAAACAAAATATTTGAAATACAGGAATATTTTGACTACTGCGCTATTTTGTAATAAGAGCAAGTTTAGGACATACAGTACTGTACGACACCAGGCTTTGGAACATGCAAATAGAGTCTCTCTTTAGTTTTTCCATAAAAGGTCATCTTTTCAGACTGGACAATCAAAGCAAGACTAGCCATCTTCACATGTCTAGGAGAAACCATGTGTTAGCGTTCACGCTTCCCAGTTGATAGCTGTTATGCAATCGTGAAAACTAGCTACTGGGGTAACTTTAAAAAACGTTTGTTTCAATTCAAGCTGAGTCTAATAGTAGCTAGTAGTTTCATCCAAATAAAATTTACAACCACTATCCCTATATGTAACACCCCTAAGAACAGCCTTATTTTTTGACGTCTAGATACTGATGTGCCCAATTACAGGAGGATAATTTCTTGAATTCCTTCCTACCGCGTCGCAGAGGTCAAAGCCAAGCTCCTGTGACTTTGAGTGCAACATTCATTCTATGGGAAATCTCCCAGAGGACTCATTCACCATGTAACCTACTGTAATTGCGACACATTATTTCCGTCGTTCAAAAGTTCCAAGCTAAGGGCCATTGCCTGTTGTCATTCACCTCCCCATTGAGGTTGCTGTGGCATTTCATCAGGTTGGTTTGAATAAATTTGAATGGCAGCTGTTTTGTTTTCTCTCAGTACCCTGTTCTCAAAAGCTTTCTCTTGGTAAAAACATAAGTAAATGTACAGTCGCAAAAAACATGCTGTATTCAGAAAAATAAGAAATCGATCCATAGCTAGTTTGCACATCTACAGACATATTACGTCTTCAGGACCGGATGGACCAAGGATGAAACTTCCTACTTTATTGCTTGGATTTGTGTAGCAATAAAAGAAAACTCCTTGGAAAGTAACAAACATTAACAGGTTTAATCGCTTTTTGACTTACCTTCAAGTTGCGAAGAGCTGGGTGCCGGACCGGAGGTCCCATTTGATCGGGTACAATTTCCACACCTGCTCCAGATCCGTGGATTTCTCCCTGCACACAGAATTCAGATATCTGGCTGAGTTGTGGAGAGGGTGCAGCAGAGCGCCAGCTCATCTCCTGGAGACCCTGCTTTACATTTCAAATCGGAGCTCATCCAGAGATTTCCATACCATCCATTTGAATATTTTCCACTCAGAGAGGATGGCAATAAACTCAGCATAGGGCAGACGCAGACTCTCCCAAAATTGCTCGTAGAGTTGCTCTCAAATATCCATATGTTACATCAGTCAATTAAAATGCTATACAGGTACATATAAAGCTGTGATGCATTTAAAATCGGCTGTAGCGATTGCCAAAAATTAAGACAAGAAATAAAGATGTATATTGCATTTAATTAAGAGAGCCAACCAGCAGAAAACAACAGTAAAGAAGTCTTGAAATCTGCGTCACAGATTTTGGTTCTGATTCTAATACGTCACGACTGCTGTTCTTCCTGCGCAGGCTCCATCCAAGTCCTGACCTGCTGTGACCTTTTGTGACCTTCCGTGTTCTCGGAAAAAGTCAAACCATTTCTCACCTCTGAAATGTCATTGGTTCTCTTTCATCCTAATAGTTTTCATTGGAGCTGAAGTGAATCAGCATGGTTCATTGTGGTTAGAACCCAGTGATGGTTCTGATAGTCATTTTGGTTGATCAGGATAATCAATGCAGGTGCAGTGTAAGAAATGGGAAGTCATGACACAGTAAAGGAAGGGAAATGTTTTATATCAGGTGAAGTTTCTAGAAATATCAACATATTCTTTATTAAGGAAACAATCAAAGAAATAGTTTTGCAGTTCCTTCTAATTGCATACGTATTAAAATACCTGTTTTCATTCAAATTTGTATATAAAACATTCTAAATGTTAAAATTTCAGTTTAGAAGATCACATACATGGATCATTATTATGGAATAAAACATTTGAAGCGTATGCAGTTATAGGAAAACTATCAACAATGGAGTGATTTGATGTGGACTAACACATAGTAGAGTTACTGTTATCACCCTGAAGAGGGCATCAAGGCAGGATACACCCTGGACGGAGTGCCAACCCATCGCAGGGCACACACACTCTCATTCACTCACACTCTCACACACACACTACGGACAATTTTCCAGAGATGCCAATCGACCTACCATGCATGTCTTTGGACCGGGGGAGGAAACCGGAGTACTCAGAGGAAACCCCCGAGGCACGGGGAGAACATGCAAACTCCACACACACAAGGCGGAGGCGGGAATCGAACCCCCAACCCTGGAGGTGAGACAAACGTGCTAACCACTAAGCCACCGTGCCCCCCCCCCCCCCCCCCAGCTCATACAGCACAAGTTATTTTTTGCCACATAAACTGTCAAGAAAAAGTCTGGAAACACTTAAACACAGGCATTTTTATTATATTTTCAGTTAAATGGTTATACATGGATGAAAAGACAAAATTAATAAACAACAGTTTATTTTTTAGCATATTTTAGCACAGAATAATGGGGAAAATCAATTGATTTGTCACGCAATAACGTAATATACAATGGAGTCAAGCTATTTCCAAGCTTCCTTGCTAGTGTATATATTACAGGGTAAATACTTTTCTCTACATATCACAGCTTAGGAAGTTGGGGTCAGAGCACAGGGTCAAGCATGATACAGCACCCCTGCAGCAGAGAAGGTTAAGGGCTTTTCTCAAGAGCACAGCAGTGGTACCTTGATGGTGCTGGGGCTTGAACCCCTGACCTTGAACCGCTGACAACAAGCCAGAGCCACAGTCTGAGCCACCACTGCTCGAAAGAAAGGGCAAAAAACAGCTGTTAATCTTACAGATCTTACAGCTGTTAAACAACCAAAGTCGTGGTTGTTTTCTAAAAACATGTTATAAGAAGCGATAACATGAACCTTATTTTTACAAATTCTCAGCCGAGACCAAGATCATATTTAGTGAGACCAATGCCAAAGAGGTCCACGAGTCTACAAGGTTAAATCCATAGGAAAGTTTCGAAACAGGTCTTGAGTTTTAGAAATTCTTTAGAAACCATAACCAGTAAAAATACATCGATATAAACATTAAAACGGAAAATATTGTCATATGTGTTTTTTGGAAATTAACTGACACCCTTTAACTAGTCAGAACAGACGACTGAACAGATCCGTGGTTAAATATATTGTAATTCATGGAAAAATAGTTTGCATAAAGACTATTTAAAAACTGCTTAATAGCGCTTTAGTATTTTTCTGTAGGTATTATTTGCTTTTAATTAATTTAGTACTGTTTCTGGAAATATACGACATAATTCAATATAAGACTCTTAATGAGTGAATTCAAACCCTTGCGAATGTCCATGGACTTCATATTCTGCTAACATTTTTCAAATACCATCAAACCTACCATTTGTAGTTCTATTGCCTTGGTATTTACAATCTTTTAATCTGACAAACAGCAAGTAGTTAGTATTCAGGAGTTTGCCATGTAAAATAGAGCTTAGTACTGAACAGATACAAATAAGTACAATGATATTTATCATGGCATTTTATTTCTTCCTACTTCCTGTGTAGAGACGGCATGTTGGAAGCACAATTAGAGTTACAGTCACTTTGCTAATCATTAATTATCCTTCACATTTCCAGAAACTAGTAATTATTAAGGAGAACCCATTAAGAAAATGAGAACATTAAATAGAGTTGTTCAAAAATGTTGCAGTCATTATATACATACACGCCTCGTAACTAATAATTAATGTTTAATATGTGACTCTTTAAACCGCAGTGTTGTCATCTAATTTTGATAACGGTGCACTGAATGATTAATGTTCAATTAATGAATGAATTCAAAAGCATTGAAAGAAAAATGTGATATATTTTTTTTCATCCTTCAAAATATAAAAAGTGGATGAATGTGACGCATTTTACACCATGTTTTATCACTGTTTTATTAGAGCTTTTTTATCCTCAAGGCTTTCATCCAGGGTTTGACTTAAAGAAACCGTTCTCACTGATCTTCAAAGGACTCGCAGCTCATCAGGATGTTTTATGCAAGAGTCACCAAGGGCAGATATGAGTCAACATCTATTTCTGGTGTAGTTTCACATGGTAGTGCAAATCAAATCACCCTTTGCATGTTATCTTTAACCTGTCATGCATTTAACTAATAAAAATCAGATTCTCTTCATTACTGTTTTCTGTTTTGTTGCCTCCCCTCCCCGTTATTTGCGAAATTGCTTAACACTTCTAACTGATGCACACGCTTTGCTCATATAAACAAATTTTACTTTCTTAAGAATTGCTTAGAGATGCCAGATTTAAACAAACAAACAAAAAAAACTGTCTGATTTCTCATCAAACATCTTAATATCCTTCTGATCGTCTAAAAAAAACAGGCGTCTAGCCATCTCAGGCAATATCTTCGAATTTTTATAAAGTTTTCTCACAGGCTGAATTTCATCTTAAATGAGTAACAGGATAAATAGAATTTTAAGAAATGAAATAGAATGAACAAATACACCAAATAAAGTTAATTATTAAAAATATTAATCTTTGAGAGATTTCTGTGATGGTGTTTGTGGAATATTTTAACTCTTCTATAGTGGAGAACGTGTTCAGGTAACAGGGTTTAGTGAACGTCAAAGAAAGACATGTATCAGGAATAAAACATGAAACACATTAATGCATTTTAAAGATTATATTTAATGAATCAGAGTTAAAACAAGCAACAGCAACAAAAAAGCTGTCGTGTTGTAGATACATACTGTAGGATTTTTACTTGGCATTTATTTAAATCATGCATATTATTTGAAAATATTGTAATTGCAATAATGCAACTTTGAGAGTATTTCCAATCCTTATTATGTGAATAGTGTAGAAACGACAGAGCTTTTTTGAAGCATAAAAAAGTGTATAAAAAGATTTGAAGTATGCTTCAGGTCATATTCCATCTGCGGTGTGAAGCTGCATCCAATAGGTTTTGAAGTATTGGGCTGTATCCGAGCAATAATATAACCCTGAACACTTCAGAATTCATCCTGCTGCTTTTGTCAGCAGTCACATCATCAATGAATACAAGAGAAGCTGATCCACTGGCAGTCACACATGCCCACGCCAGAAGATGAGGTGGTCTACTTCAGCTCAGGAGCAGTTCCTTTCCTTCTCCACACTCTTCTTTAACCATCATTCTGGTACAAGTTGACATTTGTCTCATCTGTCCTTGGGATATCGTTCTAGGACCGAACTGTAGTAGCATTATATTTTTCACATTATATTTATGACAAACTCTAATCCAGTCTTCATTAAGACTTACATTTGGTTACCGATCGTGAGGTAAAACCCCGTGTATTTACTTTAACGAAGGCGTCTCTGGTGTGTTGACTTTGTCACAGATACGCCTACCTCCTGGAGAGTGTTCAAACTGTTCTTGAGGAGTTTTTCTTCAGTAGGAAATGAATTCTTCTGTCATCTACTACAGCTGCTTTCCGGTCGTCTTCCAGGCTTATTTGGTGTTCCTGAGCACATCAGTGCTTTTCTTTTTTTATTTGGTAACAAATATCAATTTTGGTATCAAATATCAAGTTGATTTGGCCACAGTGAATGTGTTTGCTATCAGTCTGACGGGTGTGTTTTGCTTTTTCAGACTAATTATGGCTAGCTAGCTGTGACAGCTCTTTGGGCTCCTTATTGATTGCTAACAGCAACAGATTCCACAAGCTCTAGATCTTTCAACTGCTGACTTGAATAGAAGCCTTTATTTCGTCATAGATACATCAGCACAGTGAAATTCTTTTCTTCACGTATCCCAACTTTGGAAGAATGCCAGGTGCAAGGTCAGCCATTATACAGCACCCCTGGAACTGAGCGAGTTAAGGGCCTTGCTCAAGGGCCCAACAGTGACTTGGCAGTGCTGGGGCCTGAACCCTGTTCCTCAACCCAAAGTCTTAACTGCTTATACCACCACTTCCCCATAATAATAATAATAATAATAATAATAATAATAATAATAATAATAATAATAATAATAATAATAAAAATGAAGAAATAATAAGGAAGTAAAAATAATAAAAATAATAATAATAATAAGAAAGACAAACCTTATAAAAAATGCTGCAATTCTGACACTGTTCACCAATTCAGAAATAATTACTGTTTAGGTAATTAATTATGTAAGCAAAGCTGAAAAATCTGCACACTGAGTTCATAGTCATGATTTAATTAAATCCAATGTACCAAAGTAGACAGATGAAAAAGCAATAACTTTTTTATAGAATAACTTTGACTTTAACCATTTGTACCAGTACACAGATGTTTTGTTCCAACACGGAATTAAACAAAATTCACTTATCAGACATTTTCAATCAGTGTAAATTAAATTAAATAAGTCAAATGAATTATTTTCTAGAATCGGTTCTGGCTTTTACTGTGAGATGTGTGTTTTTCTCTCAGTTGGGATAACCTTACAGTTCAGTTAAGAGGTTGAAGATAACAACTTCAAATTTAAACAAAACATTTTAATCCCTTGTGAAAATTAGCTTTTTTTATATTATATATTCTCACTCACACATTTTCCAGAGATGCCAATCTACCTACCATGCATGTCTTTGGACCAGGGGAGGAAACCGGAGTAACCGGAGGAAACCCCCGAGGCACGGGGAGAACATGCAAACTCCACATACACGAGGCGGAGGCGGGAATCGAACCCCCAACCCTTGAGGTGTGAGGCGAACGTGCTAACCACTAAGCCACCGTGCCTCCCTAACAATATATATTATTCAATTAGTTATATTTATATATTTATATTAGACCTATTATATAAATAAAATTACATGTTATATATAACTTATAACTTATTTTTATATAATAAATATAAAAATTCTATTAAAACAAAACCGAAATTCAATATTTTGTCCTCTAAGTTTAGTAATGTATACCAATAAATATATTTTAATGTATTTAATTGTTTTTTTTTTTTTTTTTTTTTTTTTTTTTTTTATTTAGGATGCATTCTGAAATCACTCTTATGAAAGTTTTGTATACACAGTGAAAAAAAAAAGGATTATAATTATCAAATGAGAGCAGAGCAAAAGGTGGCAAATTTATTTTTAGGCTTATTATAATGTCGGATAAAAAATTGCTTTAGGATTTTTCTTTTTTTTCTTGATAGTTATGAGCAAATACTCATGAAACATGAACATAAGAACATGAAACCACACTCAAGTCAACATGTTCTAATTATTTAGAGACTGATGTCATACAGTACAGGGCATGTAACTTGATAAGAATATGACCTCTGACACACATCCTGAATCCAGAGTTATCCTGTCTTATGTCGGCAGGCGGAATAACAGGCGTAACGTTAGTGTGTTAAATATGTTTGGCGTGCCGGTGGGATGAAAAGTGCTCAAGGCCGGATTGTGCTGTAGGCTCACAGACGCTGCTGTAATTACCTGGGGACAAAAGGATGGCATCTGTGAAGCGGCTAGTTGGGGTTGGGGGAGGTGGGGCGACGACGACGACGCTGTGTCGCATCGTGGGAGGAGCGCACGCATCTGTTTACGTCGGCGTGTAGGAGGATGAGTGCGTCTTCTTCCGCCACTCACCTGTTATGGGAACAGTGCGAGTTGAAATGCAGCAACACTATCCTGAAGACTCTTTTTTTTAATCCCCACTTTCTTTGTCATATCGTTTTGTCCTCACTTGCCTTTATCGCCAGGTTGTTTTTATGAGCAAATACATAGCCGTACTATTAATGAAATGGTTGAGTGTTCATAACAGAGATAGGAGGAAATGTGCAGTTTCTAAGAACAATATTAGTCTTTGTTTACATGAGATAATCCCTGCTGACAGTCCTGTTTGCAAATGTGTATTGGCTCCTGACATTTTTGACAGATATAACGAGTTCCTGCAGTAAAATCAGCATGGACTGGTTGTATCGATCTAGCTACAGCCATCGGACTAACACATGGAGTGCTTTTGTTATTGACAGACGTTTGCATGTGCAAACCAAAAAGGCTAAGAAGGCTCATTTTGCTAAAAGGCTAAGAAACACAATGCTTTTTGTTGTGATTTTGCCCTTTAGGTCAATCAGACAACTTTGCGTCGTTGTGTAACATTTGTCACAATGATGGTCCTACCATAAATATCACACATAAAACACTGTAATAAACATGTGAGGTCTCACATGGATCCGAGATAAGACAATGACTTCGACATGATCCTAGATTCTACCTGCAGTTGCTAAGCAACATCCGCCTCCGGCCTCTCGCTCGGCCTTATTGGACGCCGTTTCAGACACAGCGGCCTCCTCATTGGCTGAGACAAAGTTAATAAACTTTAGTAGAGACCTCCCTTTATCTAAAAAAAAAAAAAAAACAACAACAAAAAAACAAAAGAGCTTCACAGTGAAGAGATTCTCATCAACGACTAAGTGTGATAGAGTGACAGAGAGAAGAGAGAAGGGAGATGTGTGAGTGCCGTTCAAGCCTTGATGCAGATGCACTATGATGCAAAAGACAAGTTTTGAGACTTGCATCAAAATGTTGATATTTTCACTGCAGCAGAAGCCCCAGTGCTGAGCGCTGGATATCTGTGCTTGAATAAAGATGGAGAACTGGCAGGCAGGGGCACAAATGTGTGTTTAACATTTTCTGATGTTTGACAGCAGGAATATAAAACACTGACCCATGAGACTACACTGACAAGATCACATTACTGTTCCATCAACAATTCAGAGAAGTCCACCAACTGATCAGTATGAAGAGTGATGACGAACAGCGTAATGCGATGTGCTAAAATCCTTAAAAAAATGCTTTAACAGAAAAAATTTCCCAGTAAACAAACGTCATTGCCACCGAGCATAACGTATGGTCAAACCATAGAAATCCTGCAAGACAGAACAGGTAAACAAGCTGATGGCCAACTTTAGTGTTTGACTCCTTTACATTATTTTCCTCTTTCTTGTTGCTTTTCTAATCACTTTTTATACTTCCTGTTTTTAACACACACTTTTTTTTTTTTTTTTACTAGCAAATCTAAAACTATGCAATTTCATGCAATTGCAATTTTTGGGAATCTGTCAATTTTAGTCTTTTTAGTTGTTCTATACATTTTTTTTTTCAGTTTATTTCACTCACTCACTCACTTTCTACCGCTTATCCGAACTACTCGGGTCACGGGGAGCCTGTGCCTATCTCAGGCGTCATCGGGCATCAAGGCAGGATACACCCTGGACGGAGTGCCAACCCATCGCAGGGCACACACACACTCTCATTCACTCACACAATCACACACTACGGACAATTTTTCCAGAGATGCCAATCAACCTACCATGCATGTCTTTGGACCGGGGGAGGAAACCGGAGTACCCGGAGGAAACCCCCGAGGCACGGGGAGAACATGCAAACTCCACACATACAAGGCGGAGGCGGGAATTGAACCCCGGGCCTGGAGGTGTGAGGCAAACGTGCTAACCACTAAGCCACCGAGCCCCCCATCAGTTTATTTCAGTCCATTTAATTTTTAGGTTTTAATCACTGATTACAATATAATTAAACTGTAGCAGCAGAAACATAAAAAGTGTTTTAACACTTTGGATCCAGTCCTAGTCACCAGGTTCCTACTGGATCATGTTCGGTTAAATTTATTTGCTTGGGCTGATGGCAGCTTTAAATTGAGGCAAAAGAAAATTACTTGTACAATCTCTTCACTGACATGAGATGAAAAAGGCCCCAGTGATGTTTATAGTATTTTTGTTTCTATTGTGTCTATTTGACTGACATTACCGTTGACCAATCACAAACCGTTTCTTGTAGCCACCACTAACAAGCAAAAGTTTCAAAGTTTTAACGTATAAAGACAGGATTCTGTGTACTTTATTCAAGTCAAGCAAATATACTGTACAGTATCTTGTTCTGAAATGCTAATTGTTAAACATTTTCACAGCAATCAGATTAAAAACGTCAGGATCCTGTATCTTGTTGCCAGAAATGTGAACACATTATATGACCCTGTGGCCTGTTAGTAGATGGTCTGCGGTTGAGACTAATAAACATGTAACTCCCAGTCACACCCAGTCTGACTAGACCCAATAAAGGAAGCACTTGGGCAGAAGAAAACAGCATAACTGGATTTATTGACCACACTGGAGATGGAGGATTTTAGCACACGGTGCTTTTTTTTTTTTTTTAAGCATACCAAATTCACTTCAGAACTTTTTATAGCATCTGATATTTTAAGAATGCTTGAACATTAGAAAGATTATTACCTGCACTTCAGCTTCATCAAGAACGTTTTGTCATAACGACAGATGATGATCAATAAAGTCACTTATAAGACGAATAAACCTGTGGAATAAAGTTCTGTAGTCAAACCTAGCTTATGATCTTTTGACAATCATATATATCACTGAATATGTAAAAACGTTGTGTGGCTCTATGCCAAAATAAGCAACTGCAAATGCAGAAAGAGAGTCCAGAGCTTTTTATTACGTCGTCTTGACTTACAGGAAGTTTCAATTGTTTAAAAGTTTCTCTAGAAAGAAAACAAGTAAGCATCAGGAACTAAGAACAAACATCATCACAGGTTTAATTTTCACTTGACACTAGGTTAAAACATTCTTTGTACAAGTTATTTTAATATTGTTAAAAAGCTGTACATTTAAAAAAAAAAAAAAAACAAAGAAAAAAACAAAACATTCACTACATCAACAGTCAGGTTTAAACCTGTAAGACGTCTCGCTTCTTCGAACCGATTCGCAATATCCACAAGACAGACGAGTGTGTGTGTGTGTGTGAGAGAGAGAGAAATCAGTGCATGAGGCTTTTAGAAGTCGTGTGTTCAAGTGGTAATTCTGGAGACATTTCACATCCTCTTTGTGACTTTCTTGAACAGGGCAGTTGGGCCCAGAAATGCTGATCTGGGCTTACGAGAGCCGAGCTGATGAAGGTTTCCCTCTGATACGCTGCGCACCACTCTCCTGCTCGGCTCATTCTCAGATGATGCTGAAGAGACATCATAAAAAGAAAAAGAGGAAAACAATCAAATTGTTGTTCAAGGGTTGTGAAGAAAAGAAAAGTGTGAGAAAGAGAGATGGATCGATAGTAAGAAGGACGGGAACCTCAAGAGGTAAGAGTCCGAGGGAATGGGAGGAGCCCGTTTTTGGCACAGAGTTTAACAGCTGTCAGGTGGGCTAGCTCTAACACTTCATTAGCACTTAGACAAATATAATGGCTTATATAAAGCCCGAAAAAACCACAAGGGATTATTGTGCTTCACTAAAATAAGGACAGGGCCCAAAGGGGTGTTTTCTGGACAGCTGGAACCTAACTCTTAGATTAAACGAAGATGTCAGTGATGAGATTCAGTTAAAAGTTCAGTGTGTAGGAAAGATGATGCGCAAAAAGACCATGCTTACTGCCAAAGCGTCGCACACGCAGTGGTTTTGTGGTATCGGAGGGATCCCTCTTTATCCGTTTGGGCGCTGCAGCACCCTGGGTAACGTCTGAGCCTATCTCCTTTCCGATGCTGAAAAAGGGCACAAGCATCCACAACAGGACTGTAAGTATTCCTGGCGTATGTATAAGGGGTGGATAAATCACTAGGCACTAGGGACAAGATTCTCGTCATGGTCAGTTAATATTATATCTGAGGACACACAGGTATAAGGTCTAGATTAAGAGAATAAACCCTTCTTTTGAATTGACAATACATTTGATGAGCAGCTTTGTATAAACCTAAATATCTCAGTGCTCCAACAATAGGGCTTCTGAATCCTGCGGTTCATGGTATACCGTAGCTGCCAACGAAACAGGAGGTTTAATTAGTGTTTTGTGGTGACGGACGTTCTGTTCAAAATCAGGAATATGCAAGCTATCATATTGCACAGTCACCATGTGGTTAAACATACAGAGAAAATAAAGATGCTAGCCAGTAAAAATAGTTTTTACATGTGATGCAAAAGACGGGAAAGATCTTATAGCTGAGACATAGACAACTTAGTGACTTTTTGTTGATTATAATTTCAAGATTATATAAGATTTAAGATTATACATTCGTTAGTCTATCGTAACTCACAAGCTGTCTGTCATTAGATTACGTTAGTGACTACTTTTTAAGTCTACTCTGTTAGATTCCCAGGAAAGCAAAACATGGCACTAGGAAGCACATTGGAGCTTACACAGTACGTACTTACCTGGTGGGTTAGCTTAGGAAGTTCATTTGATTGGATTTTTAACACTACGATCCAGGCAAATTTTATAAGCCATGTTAGTGAGTGGGTAACGATCGAACACTCACCAGTTGAGCTTGCGTTTGCCTTGTGCTGCTGATGTCATGGCCATGTAGGATGGTTTGGATCTCCGTAGGTCAAGAAGAGACGGAATCTCCAACCTACAAACCAACTGAATGACATTAACCTCCGACTTTACCCTGCGTCTTCTTGTACTTTGCACTGATTCAACATGCTAAAGACGGTTGTATGTAATGCACAGTCGAAGTTCTGTGTCTTATTACAGTGTGTATTTCAAGTGGTTCTCGTTCTCTACAGTCTCCTACCTTCTCTGGGGCTCGTTGCTGTTATTGGCGCGCAGGATACGGAGTTGACTCAGGCCTGAACCTAAAGAAGGCTCAGGTGATTTGGGAGACAGGATAATTGTGCTGTTACCCTGAGTCGTTTCCTCCCCCTGTTCATCTACACCCACGTCAAAGGTGGAAT
The DNA here is from genome assembly GCF_022655615.1 of Tachysurus fulvidraco. Lineage (NCBI taxonomy): Eukaryota > Metazoa > Chordata > Actinopteri > Siluriformes > Bagridae > Tachysurus > Tachysurus fulvidraco. The sequence goes on from NC_062518.1 coordinate 5,815,045, forward strand.
CAGGGTGGATGGAGACTGGAGCGTTGGAGGACTGCGTCTCGGGCGTGTAGGGCAGTGGGTAAAAGCCCTCCTGATGCAGCACCTCCTGCAGGCCTGGAGGACAGTTAGATAGACCTGCCCCTTCACATCCTGAGCCAGGCTTCACAGGAGAAACAGCCAGCTTCCGTCTGATAGGCATTTTAGGCAGGGTTTCGGATACACGCTCCTCTCCAGCAACAGCGCCTGAAACAGAAACAAATAGAAGACACTTAATAAAATGATTCATCTAAAACAAGCAGATACGAGTTCATTTGTTAAACTGATTCTGTTGATGGGAAAATAAATCTAAATGGGAAAGAAGCTTATAAAGCAGAAGAAATCGGAGTATCAAAGCAAAGCAAAGCCAAAACAGGCTGAACTTTCAGTGCAGCTCACCAAGATGGATGTTTTAATAAAATTGTTAGGTTTGTTGATTAGGCTATTTACCACAGGAGAACATTCAGGTTTAGCTAAAGGCAGACAGCTATGCATTAACCCACGGCCTTGGCCTTTCAAAGAACGGATGTGCTTCCACTCCTGAGCTCAATTTAGGTCGAAAAAGCTCAATTTAGGTTTAAATTAGGAGGATAGAAAGTGTGTCATATCAGCCAATTTCAGACCTGTTGGAAACTGACCTCGTAGTTTATTTATTTTCGTCAATTCCCTGGTAAACAGGAGCTTCGCATTTTCAGTACAGCTCACGCTATTTTTTTTTTGTTTCAATACATCAGACCTAATGAACAAGTGCTCGATTAAGGATATTTAACCTTATGTATCGCAGCTTCTTGTGTGTGTGCCATATAGTTACGTTTGTAAGTCTCTCTTAATCGTTCTATCCCATGCCATTCTTATGCATGCGCACTTCCAAATCCATGCCAGCTGAGACACACATGACTTATGCCCTTCAAAATGCAAATCCGTACGCCGTGCTCTGTTTTTATCCTCGGTGTCTGTTGAGCCTGTAGAAATCCACGTCAAAGAGCCACACGCTCTGTACAGTCGAAGTGATTTAAAATAATGATCTATACCGACGTTACAACGGCGCAGCTTATAGTGAATTCGGTATGCAAACAGGGTGCTGAAATAATCCAGGGATTTTTCAAAAGCTTTCTAGCTCCTGTTTTCATTAGGCAGATGTTTCAGTATTTGTCGAATTCAGTGTGAACTCGACGTTAAATTCATCAAAGGGAAAAAAAAAAAAAAAAGGCAAACCCAAAACACAGACAGTGTGAAAGGAATCATACACAAAATCCTGATCAAGTTCCTCTCCCTTCACTTCTTAAAAGAGTACACGGAGTACAGGCTCACACCGGTAACGGATGATGACTCACACGTTCATTCATGCTATTCCCAGTCCCTCTTCAACCACGCACTCTATATTCCATATGTTCGAGTTTATTCATAGAGCTGACGCTCCTATCCCGAGTAGTTCTATATGCATCCACTACTGAATAATTGATCTATTTTCGTCACCTGGTCAGATGAGTCAGTAGCAGTGCACCTGAGTGAAGAGGAAAGTGGGAGAGAAAGGGAGCGGGGAAGGAAGAGAGAAGGAAGCGCAGGGTAGAAAAAGAGCCCAGAAAATCAGAATGTGTGTGTGAAAAAAAAACAAAAACAACCACCTCAAAGCAAGGTGTTTAACAAACACCAGCGTCGAGGCTTTTGTGCAGTGTGTGTATATATATATATGTGCGAGTGTGTTTGTGCGCATAGGGAGGCTTCAGGATGCTGGGTGCTGTCGGAGAGGTCCGACACTGAGTATCGAGTGCGTAAGTATGCTGAAATGAGTCGCTTTCCTGCTGCACACTGACTCATGGACGGAGTCAGGGGAGGGGAGAACATGTGCAGATATACAAAGAGGAAGTGTGATTGATAAATACAGCGGCTGTATCCTTTAAGTGCTGCTGTCGCTCTCTAAAAGTCGGACTGCCTGAAAGGATGGAATGTCAATGTAACGGCTCACGAGTGCGTACACCCTTACGGAGGGATGTAGAAGGGGATAAAAAAGTTTCAGTAAAAAAAAAAAAAAAAAAAAAAAAAATATATATATATATATATATACACACACACACACACACACACACACACACACATATATATATATATATATATATTAGAGATGAGCTCTATGGAAGCTGAGCCCTAGTGTGCCCTGTTGGATGTTCTCTGATAGAAAACAGCACTCGTCTACGTCACTGCTGGGGCTGAATGACAATAACACACACACTGGTGTCTGTGAGCGTGATGCGCACAAACACAAACACACCCTGCAGGATGATGGAAGCTTTTGTGTGAGGAACGCGGTGTAATAACACACAGGGTTGAGAGTGTGATGTTTGGGGTTGTGTGTGTACACGCCAGAGTGCTCTGGATGCCGTATTTCTGGATGATGGGATTAATACATGCATGAAGTTCTATTTCTGGAGGAGAGAACGGCTCGGATTAGGGTCGCCTGGCTGCTGCCTCCCTCCCTCTTGCCATGCTGATGATCCGGCTGCGTTTCATATCGTACGTGACTGAGCCCCTCAGCTCGCCGCCTGTCCCCTCCCCTTCCGCTCGGCAGCGTTTTTATGAATGAGACTAGGAGAAGAGCAGGGGGAGTGGGGTGGGGCTGCGAGATGGGAATGAGACAACAAGAGAGAGGGAGGGGCAGCAGACAGAGAGCTTCATCTCACAGTAGAGGAAAATGAGACTGCAAAGAAGGATGGACAAAAGAGAAAACAAGAGACACTGCAAAATAAATCACCGGGAGAAAAGAGGAATGCATAAGCACTGAGGTAATTAAGAATTATGTAACCCACACCTTATGGAAATAAAAACGGAGCGGGAGAAAGACACAGGGGTTAAAACAGAAGGCATTCGTTCCAGAAGTGGATTTAATTCACATTATATTGTTGCTTTCTCAAACATTCGTGACCGATACTTTTATTATTATTTTTTAACAGATCTGATATTTTGAAATCTGAGTACTGTGGCACAATGCGGCCTGGCCAAGAGCAAAGCATATTGATCGGAACAAAATAAATCCACTGGCCAAGGATTATGATTTATTCTTAATGCACTATTTAGAAGTCAGTCATATAAGGAATTTAATAGGTCTCAGTGCTGGAGATTATTTCTTGTCACCATCGTTTCTCGGCCTCACAAGCTTTATGCTTTTCCCTCTCGCCCAATGCAGACCCCAACTGGGACCTGGTGTGTTCCTATATTTCCCCACAATGTGTCTCAATCAAATGAGTAACACCTGTTCTGCAGCAAATATCATTACGGCCAATTTACTGAGCCATAACTCATGCCGTCTACTATTCCCCAAAAGGTTTCCTCCCTCTTTCCCCCATACTCCATTTTTTCTATCCACACAAAAATCTCTCCCCGTGTCAATTTATTAAGCCAGCTGTGCAAAGGAACCATGCATCAAATCCTGCTCTTTTCTCAGTGTGGAAATTTGAGCATTGTAATCTCATTTTCCCAATGCTTGCTCTTTAGCTTTTCACTCATGGTTTATTTCATTGGGTGCACATTTGACGTCAGAATGAACTAATTTCAACTTTTATTCCGTGTTGATTACGGTTCCAGTCTAACAGTGGAAAAAAGTCAGCTGAAATCTCTGCAGAACAAAACTAAGATGTGAGCTATTAGAGTGACGTGCGAAGGTACAGTCAACAAAAAGTGTTTGCCACTGTGATGGATCTGTCTTCATTTCTCTTACTCAAATACACAAGAAGCATGAGTGATGCTTGTGTCACCGAAGACTGGATTAATGACTGAAGCTCAAGTATGCTGAAGAGGATTGAAGGGACAAAGACAGAGCTGTGACATGACAAAAAAAAAAAAAAAACACACCCCCAAAACAAATAAGTAAACAAACAAACAAACAAATAGATAAATAAAAAAACAAGCAGGGTATAATACACAGTTCCATTCATGTGGAATATATGCTCACCATAATAATAATAATAACAATAACGAATACAACAGCATCAACAGCAGCAATAAAAAATATCCCTCCATTAACCTTTTAAAGATTTTGCCTTTTCCAAGGATGGAAAAGACCCATAATAATATATAAAATTATAAATACAGCTCTAAAATAAAATGCTTCACTTTCAAAAATGTTGAACATTTTTCTGACAGAGTACTTGGCAAGTTTTGTTCTTGTGAACAGGTCCAAACTTATATTCTTCACACATTATTACTCAGCTTTGCCAACAGATTTACTGCACTGACTGAATGTTATGCTTCGAGATGCTTACGTGAATAAAAAGCTACAGATGTAAGCGGCTGCCTAAGGAAGACGTTAAAGAGAGTAAAAATGTGAGGATGAATAAGAGCAATAGAGTGACGGCACGTGTGACGTTTACCTTTAGACGGTTTGAGTCGCTGGGAGACACGGCGTGTGTGTTTCTCTGCACCTGTAGAGAGTTGAGACAGGACTATCATTGGTAAAAGCACTTCACACAAACACACACAAATAAAACAATCAACAATTACAGCACTGATGGAACTCAAGATATTTTACTGTGATAAAAGAAAAATCTACACCATTTCAGTCAAAACTGATCTTTCTGTCCCTGTTAATTCATGTCCCTGGACATAACATGACTCCTCTGTATTAAAACTGAAACACTGTTTTTCTGTAATTGCTAATGAAAATGTAAGGAATTCTGCCTGCCTCTAAATGTTGCCTTATTTTTGATTTAGGAAAAATGTTATGTCATGTTTCACCTGCCTCTGTACCCCATCTCAGCTATCGTCAAGCAAAATGGGTGAGCGCCTTTCTCTCGGACATACAGTGTGTCCAGTTTTGTCATTAAATAACTGAACAAACATAGTTCTGATCTGCTCTAATAACTATACTGTAACCGGCCCAGAGGTTTCTTCTTGCCCTTTGCTGAGCACGGTGAGAGGAGGCCACTTGGCACCACTCACTGCATGGTGTATTCTGGTGAGTGATGAGGTGAGAGAAAGACAAGATGGGCTGGAGAGTGTTGTTCTCAGTGCATTCGTCTTGTTCAGCCTTCTCTTCCGAGTTCTCCTGGTCGGCCCATACCACGCCCCTCTCTCTCTGCACCAGGTGCTCCAGCTCCTCCTGCTCTGTGTCGTCCGTGGACATGCCCGCAGCCATCAAGGCTAGGCGCTGGCGACGGTAGGCAGGAAGTAGGGCATGAACCAGTCTGAGAGAGAGAGAGAGAGAGAATTGCAAAGTTTTTAGAATAACCTTAGCAAGATTCTCCCGTGATCTGATCTCTTGGGTCTCTATTCAAAGAAACACACCTGTATCAAATGAAAGAATGATGTATATTCAAGACAGAATGTTATTAAAGACAAAGGCTGGGCGGTATGGGGGAAAATAAATAGATAGATAGATAAATAAAAAAATAATAAAAAAATAAAATAACCACACTAATAGTGTCAAATATTTCTATAATAATTATCACAATCTATAGATATTATAAAGCTATTTAAAATGGTTTTAAAAAATATATATATTTAAAAAAGAAGAAGTTCCAAAATACTTATGGTACCTGGATGTATCATCTATATTATTTCATTGTTACACTATCATATGCCCCAATGTCTTTCATCCATAATATAATACATGAATTAAGATTTTGTAATGAGCCACCCACTGTGTGTGTATTCTGCTTATTTGTATTCTTTGGGCTTTGATACATACTTGTGTGTATGTTTGTTTTCCTGGTCCTGCAAACTGATGAGATGGTGCATGTGCTTGATGTGCTGCTGCAGGTCAGCCACCTGCAGCTTCAGCCTCTGGCACTGCAGTTCCTTTTTAAGCTCCTACACACACACACACACACACACACACACACGCGCACACACAAACAGACAGACAGACAGACAGACACACACACAAACAGACAGACACACACACACACACACTTAGTGTTAACAGAGGGTTTCAGTTTAAAAAGAGTTGTATAGATACACAAAGCAAATAAATTGCCATGCTGCTAATGGTGTTCTGCTTTTAGATATTATTGACACCCCTGCCTAAGCACACGAGCTGCTGTGACATTACGACAAGACGTCAGCGCTGACTATTGGGTCATACTGCTCATCTCTATTTCACCACTAATATTTAAAAGGAGAAAATAGCCAACACTGAAATCACTGTTATTTATCACAGCCCACATAAGTACAGAATAGTGTTTTGGCATTTTATCATTCATTTATATCATTTATCATTCAAAAGAAAATGTATTCCCTCCACACTTTCCATTACAACTCAAACCAATGAATACAGAGATAAAAACAAACAAACAAACAAATAGATAAAGACTAATCTAAAGCAAAGCCCTTGTTATTATTGTCAGTTACATTTAATGAACAAATCAGGATGAAAATGCAGTTAACTGCAGCATTACTGACATTTCTCAGAGAATATACATCAGCTATATCAATAAAAAGAAAAACAAACAAACAATAAACAAAAAAATAGAAAAGCTCTTAAACTCTCATGGTAAATGAAAGGAGAAAACAAACAGCATTGTAAGTGAACACGGGGAGTTAGTGTACTGACGTGAATAGCTCATACAAGAACAAGGAGACAGCAGGAAGAAGGTTCTGGGCCTAGAAGGGATCAAACTGTACTAATCCCTCATCTATACCGAGAAACCAGTAGAGAGAAGCGCTGGCACAAAAACAATAGCGGCAGGTCTCGGCTCCACTGATTTGTTTCGGGGCAGCTTTTGTTTTTCCCTTGATCTCTGAGAATGTGCTTTCTGAGGAATCTGTTACTACCCTCTGACGCAGGGAGTCGGAAACGCAAGCAGATCACGGAACATTGGACTGGCACGTGCATCGCTACGACGCTTTACTTCTAGGAAAAGACGAGAGAGTGAGAGAACGACAGGTAGAGAGATGGCCAGAGTGAGAAGAGATATAGATTCAGGAGCTGTGAGAGAGAGAGAGGCAGGCAAAGGGAGAATCTATCTCAGTTGTTTTCCTATTTTTACAGAGTTATCTTTTGGTTTTTTACTGAAGTGCTTCAGAAAATACTTCACGTATAAACCACAAACAATGTAAATATAAACGAATATAAATAAAAACCCTTTCCCTCCCACCCAGTTTCTCCACCAGGAAGCAGATCCACTAAACACAAAGAAAAATACTATCCCTCAAACACCTGTGCGTTTTTAAAAACAAACACAAAATACACGACTATCAATCATGCGATATGTGACCTCGGACCATGGAACTGACCTCTGGTGTGTTTCCTTCGTGCCCAAGCAGCTTCATCTCGTTTTCGAGGCGATGGAGCCAACCTTCGTTCTCCTGGAAGTTCTTCCCGTTGTCCTCCAGCTTCCTTTTTAGGTGCTGCCGATGAGATTGCAGAGACGCCAGCTTACGCTCGTACTTACAGGTGGCCTAACACACACACACACACACACACACACAGTAGGTTTTCCAATCACAATGTGAACAGTTGATCTTAAGAAACATCATAACCTACCTGACCAATTGAAAAATTTGTTCCTGTACACCACCCCACCCCCAAGTCAACCACCCACACCGCCCCAACACACACACACAAAAAAACATGACACACAGACAACAGCTTGAGCTAATAGTTTGAAAGCCGGTGATAAATTGTTGAAACACAGAATGACCTCGAGAAACCTCATTTTTGTGCTCGGCAGCGTGTGTAAAAGGATGAAACTGGTACCTTCTCTGCTTTGTCGTCTGGGAAGAATAACAGGCCCTGCTTGTGCCACTCCTCCCTGTGACTGTGCCTTAGCTGGTTCTCCTTTAGCTGCTTCTCGATGTCCAAGTGCTCCTTACGCAGCTGCAGGCGTGCGGCGAACAAGCTGCGCAGAGACTCGGACATTCTGCACACACAGACACATACACTGTTTAACAAGGCTTCGGTGGAAAAGCCTACCGATACGATGTATATTTGTACAACTTGTTATAATTATCACTTGGATGTTTGTGTCATACTAAAGGACAATGTGCTTACGTAAACAAGGCCAGCGGACCAAACAATGATAGTATTGTTGAGAATCCAAAAATTGCAGGGCAAAGCAACGTATCCAAAGAAAAGAAATGTAAAACCTCAGTTGCCCTTGAAAATGGTGAGAGTACAATAGAGCTGGTTTATTTGAAGTCAACAGCTACTCCCACATGAAGAGGGTGTGGAGGCCTGTGTAAATTGGTAGCACAGACAAACAGCATCTGCAGAAGAGCCTTTTCAGAGAGCTGGTCTAGGTCTGGATTTACACCAGAGATCAGAGGTGGACTACTGATCAGGAACGTTGTGAGCTTGAAGCCCAAGTGCACAGAGCTAACACCACTGGGCCCTTGAGGAAGGCCCTTAACACTCAGATGTTCAAAATAAGCTAAAAATCTCTGGATAAGGGCGTCAGTCAAATGCCGTATGTCTCTATACTCGAGTAGCGTAGATGATCATACTAAGCGATTCATTAAGTAGCATTTATAATTGCTAGCACTGTCACTACTGTATCATGAAATGGGTTTGAATTAGAATCAAAGCTCAGCTCCAAAATAAAAATTAAAGTTATTGAGGTCTGATCTTAAGGGCACTCATTTGGTTACAGCCCCTCTAAAGCCGGCAGCATCATGAAGCTTTTCAGTTTGAATGTCACATAAAGATGAATTTAAAGTTGCCAGGCACGAACAAGCACACGGAGGGTGTTGTGTTCTGTTGCACATTGTTTGGCCTACTGATTGGGGTTTTGTGCGCTCGGTGTCTGACAAGTTCTCTAACGCAATAAACAGGAACGTGATGAGGAATAACGGCTAGAGGTATTCCGTCAAAGTATTCGCCGTCGCTGCGCATTCAGCCGGACGTGCCGTGTTTGTTGTTTCCGGTAGCCACAGACATGTTGTAGACACTCAGTCTGAGTTTCTAGATACAGTTGAAAGTCTGAGTTCATTCACTGTGGCTGAGTTAATGTACGAGTGAGTGCCCTCCTTCTATCTGCAAAATGTACACACAACCCACACAGTCACTGGAGGAAGGTATTGGCACATAGGTGGGAGTTGAGAGTGTTAGGGAAAAAAATGCTTTAAATGCAATAGAGAGGAAAGAGAAAGAGCAAGAGAGGTCATCGCCAGTGTGACGTAGGTGCAGTGGTGCCACCGGCGACCTTCTGTGTTCGGAGCGTTTTTAATGCAGGCAGGAGTGTGCCACCATTCCTTCCTGCCTAACCCCTCCCTCCTGTCTCCCTCTTCTTCCTCCCAGTTGTGAATTCTAATGCTGGTGAATGAAAATGCGTAGGCGTACGACTCATTCATTCCTCCCTCACCGCCTACTCTCACCCCTCCCAAACCCGCTTTCCCCCACCTCTCTTTCTATCGCTGTCTCGCGGATGGCGCTGCAGCACTCGCTGACAAGCGGCACACGATGAAGCCGGGCGGGGAGATGTAATTGGCGAGGGACGAGCAGGGCCTGCCGTTACGTTATGATAAATTCCGATCTCTGAATATGTAGCTGGAGGGAAAAATTAGACATAAAGAGAAAAAAAAAGAAGAAAAAGCGAACTTCCAGTCCCAAAGGAAAAAAAATGAAAATGTAGAAGAAAAAAAAAAAACGTAGCGAAACGGAAACCTCCACCTGCAATGACCAAGTCTTGTTCTGTGTAGTCTTACTCATCAATTATTGATACGCATTAAAAGTTTTAAAGGGCAGCGTTAAAGAGAAGCTACACATTACACACGGGATAAAATAAACAACTAAACAAACAAAAATGCTGGGCTCCAGCCACACACTCCTGCGCGCAAACTATGCTCGGTATGCATGCGTGACGGCAAAGACGTGCATACACATGCAGGCGAACGGCTTACTTCTCGAATTCAGCTCTTTTCTGGCTGGAGATTGGATTAAGGGCAGGAGCCTCTGCCTTCCGCTCCTCGTATTCTCGCAGCTTCTGTTTCAGCTGCATAATCTGCAAACGCACACAAACACACACTTAGCCTGGTCTCGACTGACATGCGTTTCGTTCTAATTATCTCACCCGTCTCACCTGCTCAGAGAAACAGAGCATATTTACACACACACATACATACACAGCACAGGAAAACGAGTGTTATATGTTTGCGTTTAAGATTTACCAGGCAGATCACACAATTGAGAGCAATTATGAAATGTAAACATGGGAAAAAAAAAAAAAAACCTTACCTCAGCCTTCTGTTTCTCACATATGACTGCATACTGCCCAACATGACTGTCCACACTCACAACATTACTTTTCAGCTGCGTGAGAGATAAGAGGTAAGAAGTACAGAATTATTACATTTCAGATACACCCACTGACACCTATAACAGCACTGTGAACACCTTTCGCACCCCCTGAGTCACACAAATATCCATAGGGCTACGTGATCTCGGTGAATTTCACTGTGGCACAGTTGTTGGGGTCATATTCGCTGCTTTGAGTATTTTCAACTGCTGCTGAAAATCTCCAAGGATTTTCACACACAACTATATCTAATGTTTACACAGAATAGAAGGAAAACAAACAAAAAAAACTTCTGCAGGTGGAAATGCAATGTTAATGAGAGAGGTCAGGGGAGAAGATCCAGACTGGTTTGAGCTGACAGGAAGGCTACTGAAACTCAAATATCCGCTCTTTACAACCATGGTGAGCAGAAAAACATCGCAAAATATACACACACACACACACACACACACACACACACACACACACACACACACACACACACACACACACACACACACACACACACACACACACACACACACACACACACACACACACACACACACACACACACACACACACACACACACACACACACACAGTTCCACTCCTGTCAGCTAACACTACGGTGGCTATGAAAAACAATCAGGCGATGCTTTTCTATATAGTTTTTTTTAACCCGGTGTATGATGTAGCCTGAGAAACCTTTTTTTTATCCCCTCGGGAGAGGAACCTGATGTGGTCTTCGGTTCTTGAAGCGCAATCTCCTAAAAAGTCATACCTGCACTGGCAATGTTCTGTCTTTGTGTCACCAAAACAGCCTCTTCTAGTATATATTATCTTATTATAATAGTATATAATAATATTTAAGCATTCAAATGACATTGGAAAGTGACTTGCGTCGCTTGTAACTCGCTGCTTGTGGCCGTGTAGCGTCTGATACTGTTGAGTATATTTGTGAAGAAATTAGAAGAAACCAAGGTTGTAAGCCTGACTTCCAGTTTTGCATGTCATACAGTAGGAACTAAAGCTGTGATCAGGAAAGTGAAGAAATGTTGAACGAGGATTGATTCTTTGGACTTAGTTCCTTGCTGTGCTTCGCACCCAATTTGCATGGAATTAACAACATTTGAATTGTAAGTTCATGCTCCTGTTTGGTTGCTTGCTGCTGGCACTGAAATTGAAATGATACAGATCATCAATGGCTTGTGTGTGTTTGTGTGTGTGAGGGAGAGGAAGGGAAGGAGAGAGAGAGAGAGAGATAGAGACATGATCTTACTGTAGACTTGATCTCCTTGGCCCGGTTAGCATACTTGAGCGTATTGTGCGTGTCCTCGTACGAAAGTGATGACGGGCTAATGTTTGCGATCATCACAGTTCTACAGTTCCCACCCAGTGAGTCCTTTAGCAATCGCGTCAACTTGCTGTCTCTGTAAGGAATGTGATTCTTCTTACTCTAAACCAGGAAAAGAGAGAGAGAGAGAGAGAGAGAGAGAGAGAGAGAGAGAAAATCAAGTAAGCAATCAGTTAATCCACAAACAACTCTACATTCAGAAAAAATGGCTCAACAGACGCCTTTGTAGATTAAGAGAGCACGATTTTCTTAAACCTTAGCTCAGATTCTGAGCGAAACAGGAGGCTTGACACCCTCATTAAAAGTGCACTGTTGAACATAGCCACAGTGGCAGCCTATTGATTTGAGCTGGCTAGTGCTGTATTGTAATACACGCTTAGAAAGGAGGTACATGCCTTTTTTTTTTTTCACTGTGTATCTACGCAGAAGTGAGTCACATTTCACAGCAGCTGACTAAAGGCAATCTCAGGTTCTAAAATGCCAAGTGAAATCCCACAGCTTGGTTGAAAAGTCGACAAGCACGAAGCTTTATGACCAAATTACTGCACAGCTGGGTGTGTTAAGGAAGCTGCCGGCCCTGCGTACACATGGCAGCAGCTCCAGGTGGAAGCACTGGGTGATTCCAGCTCACAGGGAACTGATTCGGTACAACATGCTGTATCTGGGACTGGTGTGTGAGTCCATGGGTGTGTAATGAGTGCATAGAAAGGAGGAAAGAGCAACAGAGAGTTTGCATTATTTTATAGCTGGTTTACTTTTCATTGCAGTTAGGAAAACACCAGGCAATAATTTAAACGAAACAAATTAAGACCACATTTTTGCCCTGCTTCTCTCTAAAGCCTGTAATATAAATAAATTGTGCAAAGCTAACACGCCCCAGCCGCAGAACCCTTTAACGTTGTACTAATTAACCCTTTAATAACTACCATTAAAGGCTTCAGTACAGTTATACACTGTTTATAGGTTTTTGATTTCGATTCATTAAGGTTTGGATTAAACCGATTAAATACTAGTGACCGGTCAAGCAGGCTCATAAATAAAAGCATTTAGTAATAAATATATTATCTTTGTTAACAGTGGTCTGTTATTTCCACCCAGTATGACACTTACAGGTCTACTGTGTATTTAAACTAATACTGTACACTTACGATGGACTGAGGTTTTCCACAATCATCACTTATCTTCAATTATTCCAACAGAACGCTAAAAAGAGCGGCATATTTTGACAGCGTTCTCAATGTCTGAAGGCAGCGGGCCTGTTTCGGGTGTGGGTAAGACGAGACAGGCTAATGTATGCGAAGAGCATGAAAACCAACCCACACTGCAGTGAGGCCCAGAGACAGGAACAAACCTGCTCACCTTACTCCCCTCCACTGCTAACACTAACTCACATACCCCCACCCCTACAAAAAACTCACCGAAAACCCACCCACCGACAAATATTATTTACAGTTGTGAGTTAAGGTTATTAGTGCATGTTCACTACGAACACTTTTACTACTTTTAAGGCTGACCCCGGTTCCAGCGTAAGCTTTCTTGGGAGGTTGTTTCATAAACTAAGCACGGCACTGGACAAAAACAAACATGGGGTGGAAAGAAAAAAAAAAAAAAAAAAAACACAGACAAGGCAACTAGGATAATAACAGAGCCTTACAAGGCTCTGTGCTGTTCAGACAAATAAACAAAGCGAACAAACAAGAGAAAATGACTTGGACGTCAGCTTGGGAAAGCAAACTGAGAACTTTCAAAAGGCCCTTCAACCCAGTCCTTCAGACTCACCTAGGAGTAGAAAATTCTCCCCCACCCAGTAAACAATCAACGAGTTTCTCTGCTGCTAAAAAACGCTGTGGTGAAATCACACCTCGACTCTCTGGCTGCATTTATTAGACCAGACAGAAAGAGCTCAGGCTGAAGTGTGGTTCTGATTATTAATGTGTACATAGAATGATCACCTTCTCCACACACCGACAGCCCTCATCATATACGCTTTACTCAAAAAAGGAAATAAACACACAAATAAATACCACAGGCTGATTCTAATTGGTATCTCAAACCATGGGTAGAGGTCAGAGGTCACCTGGACCAGACCTAATTACTACCGACTGATTTCTATCACTTCGTTACATAAACCTCAAAGGGTCTGAAAGCTAGGAAACAGACAAAACACAAAAAATAAAAAAACATGAACAGAAACAAGATAAGGATTTTGATTTCTGGTGAGATATTGTGTTTTATGCCATATTGTAAATGCTGACCAGCACCAAACCCAAACCGTCATCTCTTCTGAGCCATGTGAACAGTGAGGTACTGTAAAACCACCATACAGTCTGACGTGTGACTGATGAATTGCCTGGTGCTCGTGTTAATCCGTGTGCGTTCTGCATGAAGAGATAATCGTTTGGTTTGGCATGTTATTACTTTAGCACATTCCTATTGTACAATACGAATGGCAAACCGAATCTCGTAAACAATGAATAAAACGATTATCTCCGTAATGCTATTGAGAAAAGGGCAAAAAGAAAAACAAAGTGTACTCTAGCTGAGCTGTGGCAAGTCCTCTAAAACAAATAGAAAAGCAGTTTATCACAGTTAATGACATGAAACACTTACAGGCAGATTTAACAGCATTCTGTGAGACTACAATCTATAGCAGTCACGCGCTAATGGGATCGGATATAAATTACTCTCCATCCCTTTTGGCGCGGGAAAATCCGGATACAGCTGAACACAGAGTGTGTGGCGGCGGCGCGCTGGAGCCAAAAGCAGTGTGCAGACAGGGATCCCACACAAACACGCGCACACACACACACAAACAGAGGCCCCTGAGGAGAGGGATTAGTGTAGACAATAGAGGCAAGGCTAAGAGAGGTGTAGCTCTCCCAGGGCAGATAGCATCAGTTCAGCCCAAAAGGAGAAGTGGAGAGTCTGAGACTGATATCCTGGGAGCGGATGCCAGGAAGAGCGTGCCGCACTGGGACGCAAACCCGACTGACCCTGGCTGCCTGGGTGCCAAGGAATGTTTAGAGTGACATACAAGTTCAAGTCCATTGTCCACTATCAATTTTCTTCTTCTTCACTTTTTAAAGACTTGCACAACATTCTCCTCGACTGATCCTTTTATTTAATAGATTAAGAATATGTTATCGTCTAACGTGGATTTCTTTTTCTTCCATTTATTAAAAATGGAACTGGAAAAAAAATCTATAGTTTATTCAAAAGCACAACAGTCTCTTAATCTGCAATATCTGATACTGGCTCATTATGATGAAGACTGCTGCATTATGCATCATCTCTGTTACCGCTGTGAACATTTTATTTTTATTTTCTTACATTTCTAATCATTGAATAAGGTGATGCCGGCAAAAAATGTCAGAAAAGTCAGGAACCAATGCGAATATGCTGATGAGGGGATGAAATTTTTTTTTTAATGTAAATATATGTAATTGTGGGGATGTGGTAGCCTAGTGGCTAAAGTGACTAACAATTAGAAGGTTGCGATTTTGAATCCCAGGTCCACCAAGCTCCCACTGCTGGGCCCCTGAGAAAGGCCCTTAACCCTCAATTGTATTAAATGTCATCAGTCACTCTGTATATGGCTGTCTGTGAAATGCCATAAGTATAAATGCTACGAACATACTTCATAAAATCGGTGATGATGCAGATGAGAAAATATGAAGTGTGGGTGATGAAGAAGAAAATAAATGTATTATTATTTCTAATAATAATTAATATGTTGTTTTTCACAACATTAAATAGTATGCAATTAGTCTTGAGTGTCAAAAAAACAAACAAACAAGAAAAAAACAAAAGCATACGGCTATTATATTTTGATATTTATCAGCTTTATTATTTTTAAAGATTTCATTTTAGAATTCAAAAGCCTTAATATATTAACAAAAGTGATTGTGATGGCTGGGTTTGATAAATCAATAATTATTGACCAAAATTTGATACAATGGAAACCTGAGAATCCTATTTAGCACCTAAACACGGTATGGCTCAGCTGACAGAAGAAACAATAAAGTGAGGAGACAAAAATCGTCAGGATACTACAGTTATTGTGTAAAATAAGAAGACATTCTTGTTCAGCACGGGCATTTCTGTCTGTGTGGGTGATGGTTACCTTCGGGTCAGCGAGTGCGTTGATGACATTGGCCAGGGCGAGAAGAGAGCGGTTGATGTTGGCTCCTTCCCGGAGGCGAGCTCCTTTAGCGTTGGTGGCGCTGGCCCTCTCTGAACCGGCTAGGTCAATCAGACTCATCTTGGCCACACACACATTTGGATTCAGACAGGCTGACTTATCCTGCTGCCTCAGGTAGATCTGCCCAGGACGACAAGTGGAAAAGGATGAATGAGCAAAGTCAACTAGTTTGAAAGACCTTTGTGATGTAAGAAATAACACACTTCAGACTGCGCTGTTATACAAATATAATGGAGCCAAAGGAGAAAGTGTTCTGGGAATGCTGATACAGTCCCCAATTGAAGAGCTGCATTATTGTCAGTGTGTGGTGTGTGTTACTCCGCTTATACAGCAGCGATTTCTAGTCATTACAATATTTCTGATTAGATTTAACGTCCATACGATCGACGAGTTAGACCCGGTTCTCACCTACATTCTAGCGGAGATTAACAATGGTTCCCACATCGCACTCTCACTCACTCTCTTAATCTCTCGATCTTTCATTAGAACAGATCTCTCTCCCTCTCTCAAACAGTACGCAGTCGTATTAACCAGAACCTGAAAAGAGGAAACTCGTTACGGATCGCTTCCAACCCATATCTCCTTAAGAACATCTTCGCATCAACAATAATAGATTGTACTTTGTTAAACAAGCCGTGTTATGATCCGTCTGCTTATCGGTGTTAGATTATGCGGAGCATCTGCGATACAAGACCCTGTATGAGCTGTGACTACAGAAACACTAATGTGAAAGAAGGAGCACATTTACATAAACCCATCGCTCATGTTACAGCTATAACTGCTGTGTTACTGACCAATCCAATTGTGAGCTGATTCCTCAAATATGATTGGTCAGCAGCACAGCTCAGATAGTAAGGGTACTGGAGTTTAAACTTTATATTAATGTTACTCGTTGTAATAGGTTATTTAAATGCAATTCCTTTCCATAGGAACATCCGACATAGAAGCCGTTCCATATGGATTGTTTTTTTTATTTAACAAGAAACTGTGTAATTGATCAATGGCACATGCATAAGAGTGCTGTTTCATTGAACATCAGCATGGAATTAATGTAATGCAATTATTTTAGGTAACAAACCGACGCCTGAATTGAAATTTTATGAAGCGGACAAAGACAAGCGGTGTGATACGTACAGCCAAAAACGTCTCGCTGCGGTCACACTAAATATCTACACTTGTGTACTATTTACTTGAAATAGCGACACTGCTTGTCCAATCACATTAGTGGACAGGAACTAACTGCTGCTTAAACCTTAAATGTACGAGTTAATGGATAAATGAAAACTGTAACCATCAGCAAACTGCTGTACATCAAGAAGAATATGATTTTCTGACATATTGTTATATATATTTAATTTTTAAAAATATATATATATTTATAAAAAAAATAAAATAACTCAGTTTCACACGTTATGTAAATAATAATACACAGTCTGCCAGAAATATGAATCACATTTCTAAAAGCAGTTTAAGAAGACATGAACAGAGTATTAGCACTCGTTTGTACATTATATAATATAAGGAAATAAATGGTACGGAGATAGAAAAGGACGGCAAACTCAGCATAACAACTTTTCTGTTCCATTATGTGAATGTGTTTCGTCTGGCGCTGTGGCTAGACGGCCATTTACCTGAAATACGGCATGGGACCGGGAAGATGAGGCGTTCACGTCAGTGGGGTGCTGCGTTCTATTTCTGTTACCGTAATCCAGAGCTTCAAGGATGTGCTCAGCGGATTTGGGCTACAAAGCAGAGAGATCAACAAAAACACACACACACACCTCATCAATAGCTGCTCTTAGTGGTCTGTGGTTAAGTCAATCAAGGTGAGAGAGCGAGTACGCACGTCACGCACCTAGAAGTACAAACATTTCGGACGTACATATAAACTGAAATACACACCCCCCCCCCCCCCCCAAAAAAAAAACCCTAAGTGTAAACCCATCTGACCTGTAAACAAATAGAACGTCACAAATCCCGTACGTTTCAGAATGTCTATAGCCGAAAGCCCGATATTTCACACCTTCCTACGAGTTTTGCACTCAAAGATGACATTTTTCACATTTTAATAAAGGACACTTTGCTTTGCAGTACTGATTCAAGAGTGGAGGTTCTGGGAGTAAGACTAGGAGATTATCGAGGGTTTGGAGCCCGAGGGTTGGAGATTAGCAAAGATTCAGAAACTGAGAGTGGGAGATTAGTGTAAAGGTTAGGACTAGCATGGTCTCTCTCATTTAAATTCACAATTGTTTTTGCAATGACAAAGCGACCAGTATCACATGCTAAAGGATAAACATTAGCCAAGTATATTTAGTACAAATCATTTAGTCATTTTGGAAAAATAAAAAAAGGAAAAAGCGTGTGTGTGTGTGTGTGTGTGGCTGGGGTGGGGTGGTTAGGGGCTTCTTTCAGCAAGAACAAATGTGAAGAAAACCACTCGTCTTTTAAAACAACACAGAACTCATCAACATTCATGACTCATCACTAACCTTACGTGCAAACTTCACCGTTCCTCCTGAATTGCACGGGTTATGCCTCATATCTGCTTCTCAAGTAATATTTAATTAATGCAAACATCATTCTTTGTGGTACTCATATGAGGTTTAATGCATGGATTTAACTGTCCAACACCTGGTGTTTACAAGGAACTATTCTCAAAACCAACAAACCCAATGCTGCACCTAAGAGGTTGGAAAGCTTTTTAATACCAAAGCCCGAAAGTCCGACATTCTCAAATCTGATTGGTCAGAAGGTAGTTTCATTATCTATAACAGCAGCTCTGACTGTACTCCAGACTACAGGGCAAATCCCAGGTCAATATTAGTGTGCGCGTGGGGAATGTCTGTCTAAAATGTAACTGTGAATTCATTCCATGACATTAAATGTAACTATAAATGGATACAAATTATGCCGTGCATCCTTTAATGTAGAATAAATTCTTAGCATTGGCAATTTGCTTTGGTATAAGAGGGGAAAATGCTCAAGATGCACCGTTATGGCTGGGGGATTAGACAATGAGGAGGGAGAAAGAGAGACAGAGAGGGAGATGCTTTATTGTTTATAAATATAGTTTAGTTTAGAATAGCAGCTACTTATTCATGCGGTCTTAAATTTCCCCCGGGATCAATAGGGTATGTATGTATGTATGTATGTGTGTGTATGTATGTATTTATATGTATGTATGCGTGTGTATGTATTTATTTGTATGCGTGTGTGTGTGTATGTATGTGTATGTATGTATTTATATGTATGTGTGTGTATGTATGTGTGTGTATTTATATGTATGTGTGTATGTATGTGTGTATTTATATGTATGTGTGTATTTATATGTATGTGTGTATTTATATGTATGTGTGTATTTATATGTATGTGTGTATGTATGTATGTATGTGTGTGTGTATTTATATGTATGTGTGTATATGTATGTATGTATGTATGTATGTGTGTATTTATCTATCTATCTGTCTAACAGCAAGTGTCTCATACTGACATATATGAATGACATTTTCATGTTTATGTTTCATGTATGTGATTAAACAGTGGTTTATCGCTCGTCATACCTGATGAAGAGTCAGGCCTTGGATCACCACTCCTTTTGCAGCGTCTTCTCTCAAGGCTAGAGGAGCCGAGTTCGCCAGGAGGTCCCGAATCTGTTCGTTATAAACCTGTTGATTAAGGGACAGAGCGTGATTCGGAATGCATAACGCTATATTAAGGGCCTTTATTCATGGAAACCATTTTAATAAGACGCTGACAGAAATGTATTACCCACCCTTTTTAAACGAGATAGCACATTTCCTAAGATTTAATTAAAAGTATGATTAATTAGTAATTGCGATTTTAGAAATAGCAGGAAAATGAGCTAAAATCTCTTCTTTTGTGAAGAATTCGAGGCCAATGCTGACAATCAGTGTTACCTTTCGAGATGGCTTACAGCGACACAATAACAATAACTTGATAAATAATGGAAATAATAATACATTCAATCAAACAATACCTATTTAAAATAAAAATAAACAACTCTAATAACAGATAACTTCACAATAATAAATAAAACGAGACATTAGTGCACGTCTGTGAGGAAGTCCGCCGATTACCTCCAGATAGGAGAAAGCCAATTCAAAGACTTTCTCCTCCTTGGCGATGTCCATTCTTCTGAACAGCTCTTTCATGGTGAGGTACATTACACCCGGGTTTTCACAGCTGCCCAGCATTGTGTGGGTCTTCCCTGCTCCTGTAGCTCCGTAGGCAAACACTGTGCAGACACAATGACGTTAAACAAGCATATTGTTCCATGATCATTACACCAATCTCCAAAACAGAACTGCACACGATTTCTGATGGGAACAAAAGCCACCACGACTGTTCCATTAAAATCACACAGGAACCCTGAATTCCCACTAATCAGGCTCATAGTTCAATCGATGTACAGTATAAACAGGAAAGAGAACATAACTACAGCTAATCTATAAATGTGATGAATCTTAATAACAAATCCTACTACTTAAAGATATTGCACAAATATTTTCCAGCTACATTTTAGATAAAGAGCTGAACAAAAAAGATAAATAAATTGAAAAAAAAAAAAGAAGAAAAAAAGAAAACTTGGAACACGTCAGCATTCAGAACAAACCTGTCTGCAGTTTATTGCTTAGCATTTCCCTCCCTCCCGCTTGCATTCGCATGTAGCAAACAAACAAACAAGCATGTATCAATGAAAGGCTCAGACAAGTGGGCTATACACTTTTCTACAGGGATTCCCTGTTAAACAAGAATACTAAAATTAGTCTGCTGAATCTCGATTCGGTGTTGATTGCGATCAATTAATGCTTGTGGATTGCATGCACACGTGATCGGTGTGTGTTATTAGTCTGAATATAAATGTGTAAGAGTAAGATGCCCAGAGTCTGATCATTTAAAACAGGAGGTCTTTTAATTTCTTTCACTAAACTGTAATGACTAATACCAGAAACTCAACACATAAAGACCAATTATACCCACAAAAGGTGGACTCGTGTGAATTGATCTCACATGCAGGAATCTTATTAGACATACAGTAAGAAAGAGAAAAAAAGAAAGAAAGAAATAAGGCAGAATAAGGTCTGAAGCAGTTTCCCTTCAGAGTGAAATTAATCATGTAACAGGCAGCCAGGTTTTCATTTCATTCACTGTTTACACAAAACTACACTCAGCCAATTTCAATTATGATTTGATTAACTGGTAAACAGTATGCCTTTAGGTCGATATGCTAAGGCGATTAATCATTAAACAAAAGGCTAAATCCAAAACAGCCTTCCGTACACTGTACACACATGCTGTGATGACAGGTTTTATTACAGTGACCTGATACTGAAATGCTTTGTGGGGTATGTTATAGTTTCCAATCCGTTGACGTAGACTGTGTGATAAAAACGGTGATGCTGATGCCCAGAACAGCTCTTACACAAACACAGGACACGAGCCCTATTCGGATCAGGTTAGTTTATCAGATGGATGTCTGGGAATTGTTTTTAACAACAAAATCAATTTATAAACACAATAAAACAAAGTATAGGAGAAGAAACCATGTTTCATTAGTAGAAACTGCTTAAAATCAGGGGGATCACAAAAATCTCTCACAGGAAGAATGAAAATCAGTACCAGAAGTGCATCAGAAATATTTCTCTGTTGTTCAGCATGTTTGAGGGAAGTGTTTTTTCCTTTAAAGGTGTACTATCATCACAGGGAAACAGTAGGTTTGGATGCGAGAGCTCATTTTGAGCTCTAATATTATAGAAAGATTTCAGAAAAGTGGACTCTTGAGTTTCCCCTTCATAAAGGATGTATTGTAAGCTCTGCTGATCAATATTCAGATGGACAGAACATAGTGAGATATAATCTCCATATCTCTGCATTTCTAACTGACCACTCGAGCATCATCACCTTACACAATATGTCCTTTTCATTGTCGAGCCGAATTGGCCTCACCTGTGCAGTTGTAGCCGTTCAGGACTCCATCGACTACTCCCTTCGTAGTGTTTTCGAACAGTTCCATCTGTGTGGAATCGTCCCCGAAGACACGATCGAACACAAACTTCAGGTCTTTATTCGCTCTTTTCCTCAAGTCTCTAGTTCCTGCTTTCTGGCCACGGAAAAATTTTACCTCCTGCTCTTTGGGGTCAAAAACGAGCATATGGTTATCCACGACACGGACTATATTCCTTAAATTTCCATCCTTTTCCCTGGAGTTTAAAGGGCGGACACGGACAACCACTTTTACGTGGCTGCACACTTCTCCTTCCGACATAATGGCGTTGGCTCTTATGCCTGCTCACTTCAGCGCTGGAAAACAGAACAGTAGTTATGAGACCGATAAGAACAATAAAAAATAAGAACAATAACTGGAAATGAAGCGTGCAGATGTGGTATACGGTCCTCCGATCAGGATATTTTCACCATGTTTTACTATCAGATACACCACTTATGCATTCTTGCCAGCAAATTCTTTACATAAAACCTAGATACAGCTGCATGCAAAGGTTTGTGCACCCCTGCCTTGCCATGTTGTGTCATAAGGTCATGTTACCTTACACGCTCGTATCATTTCTTAAAATATACATTCTACATTGAATTTTTCTCCTTCTTCTAAATTTAATTGAATACATTTTCATTTCGTTATTCATTACCCTTAATTCACCTATTAACCCTGAAAAACAAAATAGAGGTGTCTTTGTGTGTGTGTACAAACATTTGCATTTGATTCTCATGCAAATAGCTGCCATTATAGATGAATACAGTGAGAATTAAATTGGCTTTATAAAACTTACAGGTGCAATAATGAATGATTATTAATCATGACAGTACCATTGTGTACTTTTGCCTTATGCTACCAGTTAGCCATCTTTACCAAGTCACTGTATTTTTCTCTTGTAAATCCTACAACAGTATTATTATGGTAATTTTTTAAAAATATAAAGTTTAAAAAAACCTTCTCATTTTGCTATGTAGTAAACAAATGCTAACTTTACTAGCAAGGCTATGTTAACGAGCTAGCTTAGCATAGGTTAGCTTAGCATAGGTTGATGTAACCAAAACCTACTAAGCTACCACAGCTAACGGACAACACACATATCAGCTATTATTACACGGTTACAGAATAACTTTGAGTTAATTTACCTCTCGGAACAATATTTATCCACATAGAAGGCACGGAATTTGTTATTTAATACAATATATATCACTTTCTACAGCATAGTGCCTTTAAGTAGCGGATATCAGCGCGAAGATTTTCAAACAGAAGGCGTCCAGCAGACTCGGCTTGTGATTGGACGAGAGGAAAAGCACGTCACATGACGCCGCCTGCGTTTGAAAAACGTGACGTCAGAGCCACTATTAACGTCAGAATATTACAAAATAAGGAAAAAAGCAAATAAAACGGTACATATAGCTGGATTATAAGTGTATGGATTTAAGAAATAAGAAATATAGGTTTAAATATTACCGTAGTCGCGTTATACATTTATCTGGTTTAATTTAAATGACGATTGAGTCTGATAAGACGTGTAAGAATTACCAGTATAAACGTGATAAAAAACACAAAGCTTGATATGATATTTTTGTGAATTTAAAACTTTATAAATCAATCGCGATTTAAATAAAAAAACAAATCGTGAATGCAATAGGAACGCAAATTCGCCGCATGTTTGCAGCCGAGAACAATTCAAAAGCGCACACTGTCCAAACAGCGTGCTGAGCGGTACGTGCTCTTCTGCTCGATATTATGTGTCCATGCTAACTATAATAGCTGTTTAGATAGCGATTGCTGCATAAACAGCACTTTAATCATGATTATCATTGTTTATATAAGTGTATACGTGTTTATTTAAACACGCTACGCTTGGATTTCTTTAATGTTATTCAGTAAACAGCATCAAAACGAGCAAATCTTCTGAGACACAGTTAGTTAAGAAAGGTCATAATAAAGGTCTATCTTCTGCATTGCTTCAGTTCATGTTTATGTGCCATACTGTGCAAGCACTGTGTGATAGCACTTGATAAATAAAAACAACCTAAAATCATTAGTTCAAAAAAAAAAAAAACCCTTTCTTAGTTTTCTGGACTCTAATGAATGGTGAAAAAACAACAACAACACTAAAAATAGCTTTGAAAACATTTTTAGAGAGAGATTTTATAATCCGTTACTTCCATTTGATGACTCATCCTGTACAAGTCATGCATTTCTCCAATGAAATGCTCTCTGGAATGTGTTTGCCCCGCCTCCCAGGATACTCTACAGTGGCAGCTTGTTAGCAGTCAACATGCTCATTGCTTGAGAATAAAAATGGATGGAGTTTTTATTAGTATTTATTTCAGTGAGGATGGAATTTGTGCAAACTGGTAGCTGTGTGACAGGAACTTTTTGGAGGAGAAATTTACCAGCTGGAATGTTTTGAATCTCGAGACTGATCGAGAATGTGTTTCTTTCCCTATACTCGTTAGTATGTAATATCATTTTGTCTAGCATTCAGAAGCATCAGATGCCTCCTGGTAATGATGCAGTTTTCAGTGATTTCGGGACCGCTGTCAGCCGACCTCGGCTTAATTACGAATGCAATGTCTACTTAAACTCGGAGAATGTTGTCTAGGATATCATCCTCGGTACAGTCTACATGCACGGGTGACAGATGAAAAAATGCTCTACTTACTTTTCCTTTTTTTTTTTTTTACTAAACATTTTGCAGGTCCTCATATGTAGCTTCTTGGCTGAGATACTGTCAGCTTTTGTCTTCCGATTTAGTGTAATGTTTCGCTTATATATCTAGCATTGCAGGCTGTTACCTAAATCAGTCAAGCACTTCAACACTATGTCACTCTGACATCCTATTTTTAAACCAAATACGTCAAAACGTGTCAGCTCATTTAATGGGGACTGTGAATACATATTTAAAAGCTTATCACACACAATAGCCTATTTTTGCTTTTTCTTGTGTGGTTTAAGCTGTATTTTATTTCTTGTAAAATAAGAATGTCAAACCTAAAGATGTTTAAACGTCATGGATTTTGGTGTCATCAAGTGAAATCTGGAGCGGTAAATGTGTCAAAGCACCACATGCCATGTGCACAAATAACTCTGATGTATTACAACAGCGATAAAAATCACCATAATCCTTTGGTAAAATTTTACATTGAGCCAGACTGAACGATATTACAGGTGATAGCTACCGGCTACAGGCTTTTTCAATGTTTTGTGAGTGCAATATGCCATCGTCATGAACTCGGGGTGTAGAATATTCAACCGACAGCTTTCAAAATCCGTGACTGTGCTCATACAGTATATCCATCAAAACGTATCGTTTAGTTTCAAGTCGTGTTTGGAGGTTTTAAATAAGAAAAACTTTCTAGGAATAAAAGCTTTAGATTTATTTGTCTTTTAAACTGTATTTATTTATTTATATCTTATTTTCATTTTCCAGTATGTCTCAGAGACAGACACGGAGCTTTTGGTAATGAGACGTATGTAAATGGTAACATACTGTATGGATGTATAGTTATGTTTGGGCTTCATTTGTTACGTTAAAATAACGTTAAAATAACGTCTACGCCGTGTATATCTACAATTTTTTGATCTGTTAAAAATATTCAATTATCACATGTCTCAAGAAAAAAATGAGGCTAAACCTAGCTCGGTTTTAACTCATTTGTAATAATGATATGTTTGTAATAATATGAGTTCATTCAGTTATTTCTATTTATAATTAAAAACAGCAATTTTTATTTCAATGAAACAGTTTTATTAAAGACATCTGATATCCTGTATTAATAAAAAGGAAGTGAAAAGGAAGGAAATAGGAAATGAAATAAGAAGTAGGAAATGAAGAGTAAACAGTATATGTATAGTATATGTAATAGTATTCCTGCTAGAAACATAGTGATTCTGTATTTCGAATGAAAATACAGATTCAGTTTTTTTGAAAACTTTTATAAAAGTCTGTTATAAAGGTTTTATAGGTATTATAGGTTGTCATTGTGTTATTATTAGTAGTAGTACTAGTAGTAACCTGTCTAGTTGTATGGAAACAACCTTCATTTATGCAGATGATAAATCCAAACTCTGGATCTTTAGCTTTTTTTCAGTTTCCAGATGACGTCCTTCAGTCATGTCTTCTTGTCGTCCCTGCGCTTGGCTTGCTGTGGAAAGCGGAGAATGCACAAATGTGCATATAGCAATTCCTGGAGGAAGCCAAACCAGACACAGAGTTTCTGCTCCAGTTCTTCATTCACACCAGACTGCCAGAGCAGAAGCACGAAGCATTTGTCTTTGCCGGCTGACCAAGAACCACACACTCCAGTCCTGCTGAAAGAGGTCCTGCAGTACATGGACATTAAACCAGGCCAGGTCAGGATCTTCTCTTGCTTGTTTGTTACAATTTATTCTTTGTATTCAGAGAATTTATGTGTTGTTTGCATATTAATAGGGTCTGAAATGAATGCACAAGACATTCATATCGCAATGTAACTTCATGTGACGATGCATAATACTTACAGTATGAACAATTTATGTCCATTTATGATTTAGTCACAAAAACCTGATTCTGTAGGGGACACGGTGGCTTAGTGGTTAGCACGTTCGCCTCACACCTTCAGGGTCGGGGTTCGATTCCTGCCTCCGTCTTGTGTGTGCGGAGTTTGCATGTTCTTCCCGTGCCTCGGGGGTTTCCTCCGGGTACTCCGGTTTCCTCCCCCGGTCCAAAGACATGCATGGTAGGTTGATTGGCATCTCTGGAAAATTGTCCGTAGTGTGTGAGTGTGTGAGTGAATGAGAGTGTGTGTGTGCCCTGTGATGGGTTGGCACTCCGTACCAGGGTGTATCCTGCCTCGATGCCCGATGACGCCTGAGATGGGCACAGGCTCCCCGTGACCCGAGACGTTGGGATAAGCGGTAGAAAATGAATGAATGAATGAACCTGATTCTGCTTGTGCATACTTCACTTTATCTTACTTGCTTGGCTAGTATTCACCATTAGGACACTTATTTTTGCCATTTTATTTTAGGAAAATTTTTAGACTTCCCACATCCACGTGACCTGAGATTTAAGAAACACACGGTTTGATGGAGTAACATAAATACTGAACATTATTAAAATACATATCCTGGGGTTTTGTTTTGTTTTGCTCCTTCTTTCATCACACAAGGACCTTTTGCACAGGAAATAACACTAATTCATTTCTAAGGGGTTTAAATGTGAATACATGCAAGTGGTTACGCTTCAAGACCTAATAAAATGATCAGGTTATTATTATGTGTGAACAAAAACAGATACTAACAAAGACACACTGACACCTTTTTTTGAGGCAGTGTATTTAAAGCGTCGGCACAGCGAAGTGACAACAGGAGGGAAATAAAGACGTCAGAGACGACGAAGAACAGGAGAAATGTCATTCAGAAATAAAAGTACACATTTGTGCTGAGGATGACATGCTTTGTCAAACGAATAGCTTGGCGGCTGACCGGATGTGTCATTATTAATGAATCACCAGCAGACACCATAAACTCACCAATTCCCAAGTTCTGTACGGAAATATGGTTCTGCGAACCCCTGATAATATCACAAGGAGAATCTCCTCATAGAGAGGAATGTCACTGTAGGGGGTGAGTGCTCAGCTCATCTATTGGCCTGAGGTAACGATGGTCCACCACCTAGTGGGCAAGCCTCTGCTTAGGCAAGGAGCTCTTTGTGTCTTATCTCCACGAGAGACGAACAGTCGGACTGAGAATTGTACGGTTGTCTTCTGATCTAACTAATATTATATGGTGTGAATTGGGCACAGCAAGACATACCCTGCAAGTGTTGTCTTGTTTAAGCCAGATGATTGATTCAAGGTCGAGTGGTATGACCTTGGGCAGTAATCCCAGAGTCGACCACCAGGTCACCTAGGCAACGAGGCAATAATTAGAAAGCAACATTTTCAACAGCTATTTTTGTGGACATGATTGCTACCAAAAGTTTTAATGACTCTAAATTGTAAGTGGGCAGCCACAGGACTCCAGCACAAGGGGGTAGTTGTACACAAGGATTCTAGGGTACAATGACAGGTGATGCTGCATTGCAATTTTTAGAAAGGCAGTAATACACTCACGGGACCCAAAACTAGTGTCATTCATGGTGCTGTTCAATGGTGCACATGGTAGAGACACAGTGTAGGACCCCTTGAAGAAAATTCAGGATTATTTTTTTCTCCATTGGGCCACTGCTCCAACAAGACTCCCAGGATCCTGACTCTTCTACAAGGACTAATTGATAGGGTCAAGTTCTCATCTACACTAAAGGTGAATGTGTGGCTTGCCATGACAGTACACCACTTACACTTTGTCTAGATAGGGACTTCTCTATCTAGTAGTCCCTGAGTAATTTTCAAGATCCTTGGAGTCTGTGATGATTATCCAACCCCCAGCCAGTCCCCCTTCAAGTTAGTGCTTGTGTTGATTTGGCAGAGAAAAGGAGAGTATTCTGTTCGTGAAATCTTCAGACTGATATCCCACTGCTTTAAAAAATAACTTGCCATCTCTCACCCTGTGAAGTAGACAGGTGACCAGAACACACCAACGAGCCACACAAAGTTCAGGCAGGAAGTTCTCGAGAGCATAGACACATGGCACTGAGATAAATTGGAAGAGAAAAAGTCAGGTTTACAAATAAAAGGACCAAAAAATCAGCTGTCACTTTGTTTGGATTTAGTAGAAGGACAGGATTTCAGTAGTGAATTATCGTCATCCTTTTATTAGGCTTAGATTGTTTAGCATAGCTTGTAAATAGATATCTATTATAAGAGAATCATACGCCGATATTTTCTTGGACGTGTACATAATACATAATAATTAGTATAGTGTAAATAATATCTTCGCTGGGGTGTGATTTTGTACTTCTGTGTTTGTGTAATCGTGTGTGCACGTGGGAGAACTTGGAGGCGACTTGTTGACTTGTCATCTCCTTTAGTAACCACATGCAGTCGTGCCGAAAGGGAACTTGTTCATCATTAAAACTTTGAAGGCTCTCCGATCCGCTCGGGCGCGGGTAGCGTGGTGCTAGCAGGGACCTTGGCGTGCTCTTAACATGCTAGCAGGCCAGATGGGCATGAGTCAAAAGGCCTTCTGCTGTGGCGACGCTCAGCAAGGAGTTCTCCGGGTCCTACGATTAGAAGCATTGCCAGTGCAGGTGGAGGCCTCGGGTCAGCGAGTGAGTCAAGCGTTCAGCTCCTGACTAAAGTTTGCTTCTCTCGACTTGACCATCATCCGCCCATGGGCCAACTGGTGCAGACAGCTTGCCAAAAGCGCCTGGATATAATCAGGCAATTAGAAAAAGACTAACCAGGCAGCTCATGCTTTTGCTCTGATACTGCAGTGTTACAGATGTGGAGTTCATGTTTTGCTTGTCAGGCCAAGCTGCTCGGTGGATTTACCTGCTCTCAGTTCTGTGCTTTGGGTTTAAAGTATCCTATATTTCCAGAGATGTCCCGATGTGCCGACAGAGCATGTTTTTTTTATCAGCTCAGTTTGATGGAACATCCATATGGAGTTGCTTTAGAACAACAAATAGGACACATAAAAAGAGGAATCTCTGTTTAACTGTTTAAGTAATAAGTAATGTCCCTGATGCTTCTTGGATCAAAGTTTCTGTAATGTGTTTAACCATCCTGCTTTAGTAAAATCAATGGGTTTTTAAATGGAAATGGATCTAATCGAGATAAGGAAGGTAACATAAAGCTTAAGTGTAACCACCGTTTGTATGCAATTTGAGGCAATTTAATAATTTTGGTAATTGATAGTTTAGAGGAGAATCATTTCTTTAACAGCTCACTGCAGTTAATGATCTGGAATAAACAGACCATCATTACTTTTACTGCCACTACAATGGGCCTCTTTTTTCCTCTCTTCTATTCATTCAGCCTTGTGCGTGTGCTGCTTGACGGACAACTTAATGATAGTGTTAGTCAAACACACTCTATGATCCCTGAGAGGAATCACTCTAATATTTTGATCTGCTATTGTAAAGCAATCAACCCCTGCACGGAGGCTCTCGTCAGGCGAGGCGAAGCGACATGAATGGAGCACTTAGGCGGGCCGAGAGTAAACGCAGCAATTATGCCAAAGTGGGTAAATGTAGGCTTTCAGCGGTCGAGCACCTCCCACGCAGGTATCCAGTGCATGGAGAGCGGCACAGGTGGAGGAATCGCTTCTTTTTTACCCATCAATTTGCTAGACCGCGTCTGCCGAAATGGGGGGTTCCACAAATGCATGTAAACAGATTACATTGCTGTAATCTGCTTCCTTCTCAGACATTGAGGCATGAATGGAGTGAGTAAAAAGCCTATTAGGGGTTGCATGCCTCCTGTTTTACACTTCTTTAACAGCTCTGTGAATGGAACTTGGATGTGATGCAGGATTTAACATTTTTCACTTTTCTTTTTAATTCAAGTAGCTTACAATGAGAGGAACTATTTTATTGCCCGATTAGTGACGTTCCTTTGGAATAAATAGATAAATAGGTATCTTTGTGTATGGTGGTAGCCTAGTGGTTAAGGCTACCAATCGGAAGGTTGTGAGTTCAATCCCAGGTCCACTAAGCTGCCACTGTTGGGCCCCTGAGCAAGGCCCTTTACGCTCAGTTGCTCAGTTGTATAAACATGAGATAATGTAAGTCGCTCTGGACAAAGGCATCTGCCAAATGATGGAAAAGTAAAGTACATCTTCAAAGTTTCTTGTCCAAATACGAATACGAAATACGAATTTTTTGAGATACGAGCTGTGATTCGACCAAATTTTTTGCCTCGAGATACGAACAAATTTTTGAGATACGGGCATCCGAGCCGACGCCGCCAAAACAAAGTAAAAGTGTACATACGAGACAAAATTCCTCTTAACTCGTCCGCCTGTTTACTCCTCCCTCAACCTCCGTGCACATCTTCCGTTAGCTCAAGTCGTCTGATCTCCAAGGTAATACACTCCAAATAATACACTTTATAGTAAAACCATTTTTTTTAACATTCTCTTTTATTACTGTATGTTTTTATACAATATTTGTCATTTATAAATACGGGTACTGTACATTGTTCATATTCAAAACACTTAAACAAAACAACTGGAGTGGAATTTTGCGAGCTGGAACGGATTGATGGGATTCCACTTAATTTAAATGGGGAAAATTGCATTGAGATACGAGCAAATTGAGATACGAGCAAGGTCACGGAACGAATTAAACTCTTATCTCGAGGTATTACTGTAATTGTCCTCAAATGAGGTCACACCAAAAACACATAATTGTCTTGTCAGACAATTGGATTTGAAAACCAATCAAAGAAACATAAAGTCTTAAAGAAAAGTTTATTTTGCCGTAACACACATAACACACATAAGCTACAGACATACACTCCAACGCAGTCATCATGCCTCTGATGTTTCTCATAACTTAGCACTGGAAACTTTTAGAGAGTCAGCATAGTTACTAAAGAGTGTCATTATGGGATGTGGGATCTGGGACATCTAGAGCTCTGAAAGGTATGGTATTGAAAAAAGTTGGGAAATTCTATTCTAGTGGGAATGTCGACAGAAAATAAATATCAGGTGGGAAATATGAATGGCAGCACTGTCTGAATTCTGTTCTTGGGCCTCTCTCTAATCCTTATGCGTTTATTTTCATGTCAGAAGAAAAGCCTTTTCATGGACATAGTACAGAACGGAGTGGAAGTGGAAACTGGAACTAAATGTAATGAATCCTACAGTATGAGTAGCAAACTCCCCAGCGGTATGTCAGTGAGCCTCGGTTTGTTTTCCTTCTTTTCTCTTATTCGTTCTCATACAGGGTGTTCGGGCTGTGGGTTTTGTGTCGGTAATTGTATGACTAGAGACAGAGAGAGAGACAGAGATTGAGACAGAGAGAGAGAGAGAGAGAGAGAGAGAGAGACAGAGGCACAAAGAGAGTCTTTAGTCCTCAGACCGGTCGTCTGTTACTTAACCTGCGACCATAAATTACACAAACTACAGCAGCCTCATTAGCTGCCAAATTAGCCTGAGAAAAATTACATTTGCCACAACTGGATATTATTCTATTCACCTTGAATTGCAGATCCACTTGACCGGTGTGGATAACCATTTTACTCTAATTATCTTAGCCATCAGGATGCATTTGTAGCATTTGGCTAATTGAATAATGGGCAGTACGAGGCAGCGGGCCGACGGTTTGATTACAGTTGTGTGGGAGGGGGGGGGGCACGAAGACAAGGAAGCGAGGAGAGTTCCACTTCAGAAAGAGAAATAAAAGCTCTTCGTCGTGCATCAGACCTACAACCCCATCTACCGAGTGAAGAACACCGAACCCATCCAAAGAGAGATGCGACGCCCATCTTGCCGCCCTGCTGTTTGTGAATTAGCTCAGCACCAGTGCAAGTGTCTCATTCAGTGGCAGCGTTGGTTGTGGAAGATTTGCGCTAAATGAAAATGTAGTGAGGCAGATTTCATTTACGATGTCATTTCATTCTGTCCTGTTTCTTTTTTGGCCCAATCTCCAAGTGCAGATGGAGCCTAACTGAGCGGAACAGATTCATATGGGGAAGTTCACAGGTTCAGGTTTTTTCCATTCCTCGCTGTTTCGGCCGAGTCATAAAACCAGATGTGACACAGTGGCAGTAATTTTCTCTCTGCCTTGCGCAGCACTACAGCCATTATGCCAAAGGTTTTTAGGATGCACAATTTTCAGGGCCTTTTCACAGTTATTAGTGCGCAATGATCTTTGTGTCATTTGAACACAGTGGCTAAGAAATCTTAGAATATCACAGACAATGTTTTCGTCGTCCTCGTCGTTATCATCTTACTTTACTGTGGTCAAGGATACAGTGGTTCCAGAACCTGTCCCCAGAACTCTAGCTGCACCTCCACATCCACGTACTCACCCACACCTAGAGATAATTTATTGTAAATGATCCACCTTTTTCTCATGTTTATGGTTTGTGGGAAGAAACCGGAGATCCTGGTAAAAACCCGGATTCCTTCTCGATAGGTGAGTAACGTTGGTTTTGCTTTGTTACACAGAACTAATATATGCCTTTGTCCTTTACATGATTATGCTTGTGTGTCATTTTTGCTTGTTTGTTTATCTGCAATCGTATTGTTCTTCCCTTCAGCTATGATAAAGACACATTTCTTTCCATTAGTTGCCTGGGTTACGTATGTATGTGTGGGCGGAGCTATCGATACAGGGGTGGGACCCATTTGGGTTAGGGGCGTGTTTGTTTTGGTGATTTCAAATGTCAACATTGGCTTTCAAACATCGTACACCCCACCTTTAACAGGTTGGTTATTATGAATGCGTATTTGCTCTTGGGCTTTTGCAGTTGTTTTGTTTATTCCTGAGTCATTGCGTTCACTGCTTTTACTGCGGTTGATTTTAGACTTGAAAAGCATTTTAAATTCTACAAGTCCTGTTATCCCCGGCTAACCCCCGCTCCTGTCACGATGCCTTTGCCGAATGTTAATCAGAGCTTTGCTTGCGTAAGTAGACAGAGCAAATCAAAGTTCACATGACTTCCCTGACTTGTTGCTGTCCACTCTCATTGCAATTTGTGGATTTGTGGATGCACTGACTCACTAGCTATTGACCTCACCTTTGATTATCAGGCAAACGTCTCTTCCTGATGCTTCTTCCCTGAGAATTATGGAGTGCCTACGTTTGTAGTCTCACATCTCGACCACAGAGCTGTTTTTCACCGTGGCAGGTTCACCCACGCTCAGACTTTCCCACTGTGATAGATTGCTTACTGCCGGCATCCCCCTAAAGTCTGCCCATGGACGATTAAAGGCAGGTGAGGCATTTCTTTCTGGTCGCATCTCATTTAAGTGACCTTACTTTTAGCAGTTTCCTGCACATACAATCCCACATGGCAGAGACACACACTGGTGATTTACTTTGCCTGTTGGAATCTCCAGGACTCTTTCTCTGTGCCAGTATTTTGTTCCAAGCAGGTTGTCCAGCGGGAACATACATGGACAAGAGTGAGGGAATCCTCAGTCACCGGTGCTGACTAGCAGGCACAGTGATGATTAACGAGCTGTCAATGGAAGACACGCATTACTGATCTGATGTCAGTTTTGCTTAAAATAGTGAAAGGATGGATATATGAGAGAATATTCTGCTATATCAATCTTAAAGGGCAATGTCGTTCTAGTGTGACACACAGCCTGGATGAAGGTCATGATCATTAACCCTCCAGCCTCGGTGTCTAAATGGCCTCTGAATCCATTTACATAGGTCTTTCCTGCTTGAATTAAGAACATGCTATTAGGGTAAATATGCTTTTAGATTAATTTGCTCTTCTTTGACATTATACATACAAATGGGTTGTTTTACAGAATGTCCGGCATCATCTGCATAACTTAATGATGAGGAAAATGTCTTCCAGTGACATATTAGAAGCTCTAAACATTAAGACTGAATTGGCCATTTGGATTTAAATCCACTGTGAAATCTAGTCGGACACTTGCACTTGTTCCTGTTTTATTTATATTCAGTTTGCATTTGGAAGTGTTCATTGTTGTTTTGTGTCTGTGATGCAACTTTATTATGCATAATAAACTGTGAGGCCAAGGCTTAAATAGGATTTAATAAAACTACTGTATAAGATCAACAGATATTCAATAGAAGTACAAACTTTTTTTAGTCTTGAGCTTGTTTTTTTTTTTTTTTTGGATTGCTTAATAAATTAAGGATCATTAATTGCAGTAATGAGAAGATTAGCTAAAACTATATAGATTTATATCTTTCTTCTTTTTCCCTTTCTCTGTCTTTCTTCTTTCTTCTGCCCAGTCTTAATTGTTTTAGTGGTATTTTATTGCTTTATTTCTGACAGTAAAAAAAAACCTGACACTGGAAACTCTTTCCAAAAATTTTATTATTATTATTATTATTATTATTATTATTATTATTATTATTATTATTATTATTATTATTATTATTGTTGTTGTTGTTATTATTATTATTATTTATTTATTTATTTATTTATTTATTTATTTATTTATTTATTTTTTATTGTGTCTATTGCATACATGTCACTGTGAATTAGCTGTAACCATAGAAACAAGATCCACCGAATTAATATAAACAGCATCTAAACTGAATCTACATCTTTCGACCAATCAGCTTCAGGAATTACACAGTGCTGTATGGTTTACGTTTCATTTTCACCGGGTGATTAAATCATCGTAACTTAAATTACATTACATAAATCACTCACTGGGGTTGGAAAAATTCTGAAAACAGTTCAGTTTCATTTATTAAGGAGTCTGATGGCTTGTGGGATAAAACTGTTACACAGTCTGGTCGTGAGGGCCCGGATGCTTCGGTACCTTTTTCCAGACAGCAGGAGGGAGAAGACTGTGTGTGAGGGGTGTGTGGGGTCAGCCACAATGCCGTCGGCTTTGTGGATGCAGCGTGTGGTGTAAATGTCCATGATAGAGGGATGAGAGACTCCTACAATCTTGTCAGCTGTCCTCACTATCCGCTGCAGGGACTTGCGATCCGAGATGGTGCAGTTCCCAAACGAGACAGTGATGCAGCTGCTAAGAATGCTCTCAAAAGGTCCCTCTGTAAAAAGTATTCAGGATGGGGGGGGGGGGGGTACCTAAGAGGCTCATACTGTAGCTGTTCCAGCATGACATGACAATGCTCCTGTGCACAAAGCGAGCTTCATGAGGACTTGAATTGTCCTGCACAGAGCTCTAACCTCAACCCCAATGCACACCTTTGGGCTGAACTAGAATGCTGACATCAGAGCCTGGTCTAACTCTTGCTCTTGTAGCCGAATAAACACAAATTTTCCCCAAAATATCTAAAGTCTTCCTAGAAGACCAGAGGTTATCATCACAGCAAAGTGGGAATAAATCCGCAAGTAGATGTTCCAATAAATATGTCAGCGATGGTCACACGTTCACAAACATTCATTCGTACAATGTCTATGTTTTAGTCATTTTTATATAACTGGATGAATATATATTTTGCCACTATTGCTTGTACATATTTATAACAATTACAGGATGTTCAGCTTCGCTTTCAGTATTTCGTCCTGACTTTTTGTAGTATACGTTACACTGTTATATTGTAAAATGGGAATTATATCCTAAGCGTTATATTGCTAGACTCCCACCCCACAACAGGTGGTGTCGAACATTGTCTGTTGCATCTTATACACTGGGCATAAAGTATTTATGAACACAGAGGCCATGCACGAAAGCCCCAGTGACAGCGACGCCAGGTGTTATTTTTTAACGGGCGGTGACGTCAGCAGGCCATCGTTTAACTCAATTCTGTACACAAGATATTTTCTAGCGATAATGTTTGCAGCACTGGGGAATTACACTTCCTCATCTTCATTATCCTGTGGTGCAAAGGTGATTTATATAGATCTCTGTGGCATAAAGCTTTCTCTCCCAGGGACATGAGCCTCGCTCGTGGATCGGAGGCATCTGCTTGTGCTTCTGCTCCATCCCCTTCGGCCTGGTGCAGTGTTATTTCGGAGGATTGTGTCCTGCTGAAAGAAGAGGCTGGTTAATAATTGATCCCTGTAATTAAACACCCCGGCGAGGGACGGCGGAGCGGATTGACTGTCAGATATTAAACTGAAGCTTCGTAAGGTTGTGAGTTTGGTGTGGGGTTATCAGTGGCCACAAACACTGCTCTCTCTCTCTCTCTCTCTCTCTCTCTCTCTCTCTCTCTCTCTCTCTCTCACACACACACACACACACAGTCTGTCTCTGATCCCCACTTCTCATTACCCTCATGAATAGAAAATCGTCAACGGCGGTGGAGGCGCGGCATGAAACAGAGTCCATGAGTTCATTAGCCAAATGTATTGCTCGTACCAGGTGGCTGTTCTGGCACAGAGGGGACTGCCTCCTAGCGTGAGCTCAGCAGGAGCCCTCGAGCGTTCCACATGGTAACATTCCAATTTTTGACTTCTCTGGGAAAAGCTTTCAGCACCTCCTGTTTGCAAAGGTAGTTTTGAATAGCTTTTGAACTTTGGCATAAATTTAAAAGAAGTGGCCCTTTATCTTTATTTATATATTTATTTTGTGTTTGTTCCCCGTCTGTATAGCAACATTTATGCTGGACTTTTTTTTTTCTTTCTATGGGAAGAGTAAAATTCAGGTGGTGATGGTTGCGACTGGAAGGCATGTTAAAAATTGGCTTTGTTTTTGGCTTTTTTTTTTGCTGATGAAATGAAAATTATTATGAAAATTCCTTCCTTCCTTCCTTCCTTCCTTCCTTCCTTCCTTCCTTCCTTCCTTCCTTCTTTCTTCCTTCACTCACTCACTCACTCACTCACTCACTCACTCACTCACTCACTCACTCACTCACTCACTCACTCACTCACTCACTCACTCACTCACTCACTCACTCATTCTGTCTTGTCTTGAATAACCAGCTGATGGCGTGACCAGACATGAGGCCTTTATTCCAAAAGTAAAATCACAACCATTTTCATACTAATCTCCCCCCCCCCCCCCCCCCCCCCCCCAAATTTCCACCTGCTCACATATCTCACATATAATCTCACATTTAGGTTGACTCGCCCCAGGTTGTGTCAGGGATTACTCGTTCTTTCTTGGAGACATTTAACGATCTTTGAGACGACTCGTGCATCATCAGAGGGCAGCTGAACATGCTTAGAGGAGAGCCTTAACTGTCATGTTCTTAATACATGCCACACAGAAATGTCATCATTCCCACATACAGAGCAGGGACAGTTACAGTGTACTCCATTGGACTCCTAGCTATGATTGACAACTGGCAAACTCATCACCTAACATGTACAGGACCAATGCTTCCAAATTCTGAACCGTCTTCCTTTTTTGTTTCCAGTAACCTTGACATTTCTTGTTATATGATGCTCTCTGTATGCCTTCTAGACTGAATGTGAAGCAAAACACACTCCTTTGATGCAAGCTCAATGTGCAATGATGTGAAGGATAATTACGCTAATGATGTGAGTGACTCCTCATTGCAGAAAAGGAGTTGAATAACAGTTTCTGGGAAAGTACGTCTGATGTGCGGCTTTATTAACAGTTACTTGAGCGTGCACTCTCCATTACCTAGTAATACTAAAAGCTAGGGTCTTGGATAAATTAACGAAGCTCACCAAGACAGGAACGATGTTTTTACGGAGGGTTAATTACAATATTTACATTTGTGCCTACCGTGTGAGCGTGGGCTTGCTAATCAGATGTATGCCCTATGGACAGCTGGATCAGGCAGTGACTCATCGAGCTGGATACAGTGATGTCCTTGATTGTTTTTTTTTTTTTTTTTTTTTTACAAAAGCTCAAAAACCGCAGGCATGTTGTTATTTGAATTATCATGCTTCATAATTTATTGCAGTAGATTTGTGCTGAAGGCTCACCAGGAGATGCTCATCTGTCGGCTCGTCATGGGCACAAAGTTGTTATTTTACTTAATGTTGATTGGGTGATGGATGGATGGGCAGTTGAAGGCAGGGTAAGGGCAGTGGTGTATTATGGTATTTTTTTCTTCATGTTGTGGCCAGATTTATTGATGAATACTTTCGGGATGAAGAAAAATGTTTTATTTTGTTTGACCAAAAAAACCAACCCTGATTTTAACCAAGTTTGAATAATATACCAATCTGGCAAATCAGTCTCAATCTGGCTGTTTAACAGGCTATAATTTGGGATATTTCCTTGACTTGTTCTTCTACCTTATTACGTATAACCATTGATCTGTTACAGGGATGGCAGGGATTCGTGGGCGCTGTATCCATAATTTGTTTTTCTGGTTTCTTCTTCATGTGCCGATCTGTTCAGATAGAATTTGGAGTGAAGACGGTGAGAATAAGAATGCAAGAGAAAGGAAGGTTTTTTTAATTTTATTTTTATTTTTATTTTTTTTGCTTTATGACTCAGCTTCCTGACTCAGAGCTTTCTTGACCATCCGTGGCCTGGGCTGACTAATTAGAAACTGCCTCCGGTTTAATTAAAGTGCCACAGTTGGCCTCGAGTAGCCGATTGAGAACTCTTAAATACAAACCCCACTGCTTTTTTGTTGTTGTACATGAATGTCAGTGCTACCGAAATGTGTATTGTTGGCCTTTTTGGGACCTTGGCTCACGCTCAATTATTCTCTGACTAAGTGACAAACTCTTGTTGATTCCATTATGGATGGATTTACTTGTTATGGGTGGCCATTGTGGCTTTATGTGACAGGAATTATAATGTATGACAGTTTATTTTGCCAATGTGAAGCAGGTGTCTCGGGCGGTTATGGGTATCTGAAAGAAGGGGGGAATTGAGTCAGGGACGGAACAGTGACTCAGAGCCCGAGGCAAAGACTTTTTTTATGACAGGCCGCTACAAATAAAAGGCAATGAGCGTTTCCTTGTGATTCTGGGCTTATTGCTTGCAGGGTTTTATTACGCTAGGTAATACCTCATCTTACCATAGTAGCCTGAATGGGTATGCAGGGGTAACATTTAATTTGTTTGTGCATTTTATTTCCAGCTGACCAAACAGGAATATTCATAAGCTAAAAATATGCACAGACACCATTTATGCACATGTATGTTACTATACTACTTGTCCTTGAGACATTTTATGGAGCTGTACTGGACTATATTTAATGGCGCATCACGTTTAGCTTAATAAAGGTTCATTACACAACACTGTCTTATTACTGTTAAACCACAGCGAGACAAGTTAGTTCCTGTTGTCATGTAAATTCTAGCAGCAATAATTGTCTGTTTCCTCACCAGCCGCTCATTTTTAACACTCGATGTTTATACAGGGAATTCAATTCAGGTCAAAACATATACAGTACAGACAGCAACAATAAAGGCCATGTAACAGCGAATCCGGTGTCCTGAATTTGTCCTGAAGACTTTCCAGAGGCGGAAAACTTACCGTTCGTTACACGGCCCTCATGCGGAAGACTTCTTCCATAAATGTTATTTAAATGTCTCCTTATAGAAAGATCCACCATATCAGCAACTGTTAATGTTTCCTTTTTAAATAGCATTTGTTTGGCTATTTGTTATGCACAGTGTCTGTCGTACACATGAATGAGTTCTTTCCGACTTTCAGAGCCGTGCTTCAGTTAAGGATAACACACAATGGACCTTGCTGTTATATGTATATACTGCGTTATTTTTGCATATATTTTTATTTCTGTCTATAACCGCACAGTCTGATGTGTTATTCTGTTATTCTGCTCACACCACAGAGAGCTGTAACCAAATACAACACTCATTTTAATGGTTTTTACTTATGTTATAGCTACGATAGTCTTTACTTCACATCTCTCTCTCTCTCTCTCTCTCTCTCTCTCTCTCTCTCTCTCTCTCTCTCTCTCTCTCTCTCTCTCTCTCTCTTTCTTTCTTTTTAGCAAGAGACCCGAAAGTGTAAACTCCTGTAGCTTTTACCATACTGAGAAACTGCTATAAAAGTGCTTATAACCAAGACTCCTTACATGAACATCAAGTCCAGATGTATGTAGACTCTTAATACAAACCTGTTCTTCATGGTACAGCTGGAACTGTCTGAATTGTTATATTAACATAACGCATCCCTTCTTACTGATCAGAATGTGGTGTAATAGTAAATGAATCAATCTACATATTTCGAGCAAACAGATTTAAACTTTCATTGGTGCTTTTATATAATTGAAAATAAATCAATCTGTACATTGTGGTAGCTCAAAGATTAGAGTCTCGGGCCGGCCACGACTGAGGTGCCCTTGAGCAAGACATCTTTTAAAGAAGCTTCATAATGGCTCCTCACCCAGATTAGTCACAATTCTAAGTCGCCTTAAGTTCAAAATTAATTCACCTGTTATATATTGACCACTACCAGAACATTTAGTACATAGTACATAGTACATAGACTTTCTTTTTAAACTACATACCCCACACAGACTAGTGATATATAATGGGTTAGCGATGGCTTGTAAAGTTACATTGGGGTGTAGCTCTATCTTCTGCTCTAACTCCAATACAGGTGGTGGATTGGATGCATTACCCCAAGCTGTACTAGGTTACACAGAGTGGACTTAAAGTGAGGGTCGGAACAAAAGGGAGACAAAGATACGAAAGGCCTTCCTTTGCTTGGAAATGGCGTCGTGGTGGTAGGTTTGATTAGATCAGCATATTTTACCAGACTCGAAAGAAAACGTGATACTGAGAAGTCAATTTAAACCAAGACGTTAATCATAATAACAGAAGAGCCGTTTTAATAACCGTAGAGCCGTATTTAGACGGACCTTTATTCTTTAATAACGACATTTACAGAAAAATGAGATCTTAAAATTGTCGGTGAAAAAATGACCACCTTTTAATGTCCAATTAATTACTTAGTTAATTCACTTGACTATTTAACTGTGATTTTATAAATGCTCTGACAGCTTTTTATACTCATGATACTTACAAAAGTGTAATATCGTGTTACAGCATCAATATATTGTCATATCACCTGGCTCTGGTTTGGGGTAATATTATGTAATTCCCTTATTTTTATAGTGCAGACCATCTGCAGGTGCTTGATGGAACAACAAACATCTGAGAACTGTGATATTTTTTAATCATTTAATCATTTCTCAGATATAATTCTCAATTAGGAATATTGTCCCATAATAAAAAAGTTTTCAGGCTTCACCTCATGCCCCTTTTACAATTTAGTTACTTTTGGTGTTAGGTATCAAGGAGCTCCGCTAGCTTACGCTACAAAGACGCAGCCTTGGTGTCAGTACACAGGCTGAAGAGCAGGTGAAACATCAGATCTGTTTCATTTCTAAAGGTGCTGTACAAGTCTATTGTCAGTGAGCACTTAAGGAATAGAGACTCCCAAATCCCACAGATGACAAGCTCTTAGGATCGGTGGTGGAGGATAAATTTTGGTCTGTACAGGATGGAAGTGGACCAGTGATGCAGTGATTCAGTAGCATAACATATTGTAGTGCGATCTATAATTTACCAGATGTTATTCTGATTATTAAATGAAACAATATCACATCATTTTTCCCCACACATCTCTCACATTTTTTTGTCTAGAGGGCTGAGATGATAAACTCCTTCTAACTGGATGTACTGATGCAGCAGTTCATCTTCAATCCTACTCTGCTAGAGGATTTTCATTTCTATATTCATATCTCTATTTTTAAAAATTTAGGTCATTTATTGCTCACACTGCATAAGGTGTACTGGATTGTTCAAGTGTGTCCAAGTAAAACTATAGCTATGGAGGAACACTATGAAAAATTGTTGTTTATAAACAACAATTGGGAAGCCATTAAAGTTGTTGTATAAAATATTGCTTTCTCCATTCGCTAGCATAGATTGTTTCTTTTACGAAAACTAAGAGTGCTTCACTATCATTTCTCTGAATGTAAAGAATTGATTAATAATGACATAACATCTACTTTTTAACTGGTTTTTAGGTTTGATTTTTTTTTTAAACATCAGATCAGTCGAATGTACTCAACTGTGTTTTCTGTTTAATCCTTTACTTCACAGGAAATAAAAAGATAATCCATCTAGAAAATCTGTCCTGCCCACTTCCAAAGCCCTTCCGACTAATCCCGCATTTTCCCACAAAATGTTTGGCCAATCCCGTCCCTTATTACACTCATATCTGTTTGTTCCTGGCTACAATCTCTTCTAATGAACGTTGTTGGTTCTATTTCCCAAAATATAAACAAATAAGTAATTTAAATGACTGAGACAATGACTAAGATTTAATAGTTAATGAAGATGAATGTGCTGTGTGAGCACCCGATAAGCATTCAATAAAATCCTGCAATAATCAATGTGCCCTTCCTACGTCCTGTGATCTTCATATGTCCCTGCCCAGGAGAGGTTAAAAATCGCATGCTCCGGCGACTGTCCCCATGCACAACTTATGTGCCTTTGCTTTGTTGATTGATTCTTCTGGTGTAAGAATTCCATCATCTAAGAATGCAGATTCTAAGAGTTCAGAGTAGAATTCCCTTTAGGAAACGGAAAACCTTTAACTATCCAAAAAAAACATTAAGGATATGGTGTAATTACCTAAATATGCATGTAAAGTGCATTTCTATCAGCCTGTTTTCTGACCAATCACCATTATACCCATTATTACATCATTATAAAAGCGAATTACTGCTCATTGTTCCTAAGAAGCATACTTTGATGGCTCAACTGGTTAAGGCTCTGGGTTGTTGATCGGAGGATCGGAGGTTCAAGGCCCAGCACAGCCAAGCTGCCACTGCTGGACCCTTGAGCAAGGCTTTCAACCCTCCTTGCTCCAGGGGCGCTGTATCATAACTGCCCCTGCACTCTTGACTCCAACCTCCTGAGTTGTGGTATGTGAAGAAAAGAATTCCACTGTGCTGTAATGTATATGTGGTGATAATAAAAGCTTCTATGCCCCCGTTCCATCATTCCTACTGAGCAATCACTGGTCACTTCCTACTAACAAATTACTGATCACATTCTAAGTGAACAATCACTGACCACCAATATTCCCACTGACCAATCACTAATCACCATTATTCCCAATAGCTAATTACTGATCATTCTTATTTCTACTGACCAATCCCTGATCACCATTATTCCTACTGACCAATAACTGATCACTGATATTCCCAATGACCAATCACTGATCACCAATCTTCTCAATATGGTGCTCATATGCCAGTTCACCATTGTTCCTAGTGACCACTATTACAAACCATAAAT
Organism: Tachysurus fulvidraco; assembly: GCF_022655615.1. NCBI lineage: Eukaryota > Metazoa > Chordata > Actinopteri > Siluriformes > Bagridae > Tachysurus > Tachysurus fulvidraco. Next base: position 5,858,564 of record NC_062518.1, read on the forward strand.
AAAGTATAATATGCAATTTGTAATGACAATTCAGCGAATAAGCTAATTAATCTGTGATGTCATTTGGTGACTTGTAGTGAGGTATTGAGCATGCAGTAGCTACTTTCCCCTGAAAAGAGCTGTCAGAAGTGTAAAGATGCTTAAAAATGATATTATCTCTTAATACCGAGAAACGGGTATATTATACCACCTAAATGACATTAGCTGACAGGAAGTGTGAAGACCAGCTCGGTGACTGACGTTATAGGGCTCAGACATTTGGGAGCACAAAATAAAAATACATTTCACAAATCCTCTACCAATCCAAATCTCATTTTAAGTTAAGCCACTACCTCCAGGTTCACCCGGCGTTGGCTTGCACAGACTGTCTCTCAACAACAGGAGCTCGCAGGGTATTGTGGAGCAACCAGGTCAACTGTTGACATTGTATTAGTGTCATCGTGTGCTTGAACTCTGATGACTTCAGTGCAAACACTCCCAGGTGAATGGCAGATATTTACCTGTGGCTGCAGGCAGCAGGCTTTTCGCTGTCCTCTGTAGGTTAACACACCGTTTTATTGTGCGCTGAATGGGAGAACCTAGAAGAGATACAGGTGTGATGGCTTAGACACTGGCAAAGAGAATCCAGCCACACACTCACTGAATAGCATTATGCTGTTAGTGCTGCAAGTTACTATAATACATGCTCACGTGGAACACGTATAGTCTTGTGAAGATTATCTAGCAACTTTGAAATACATTCAGGTTCATTGGTGTTTAATGCTTGTGTATTTTGGCAGACGATCTTACAAAGCGGGAATACAAAGAGCGATTCTATACACCTTTTCTGCTAGGTTTGTTCCCAGTTCTGGAATGTTTTTGTTGTATATAAACGTGCTTTAGAAAATTTAAATAGCGTTTGAGAATTTGCACAGTTGTTCACAATTGTTCATATTTATCAGTGAAATGTATGTTTCTAGTGTTGCTTATGTACACAGAACCATGATGATTTTCTGTAGTGTGACCAACTAAAGAATCCTTTAGAATGATAGATTTTTTTTTTTAGAAGTGTGTATCCCTTTAATGCTTTGGAGATATTATCTAAAACGTTGAAGCCAAAACCATAAAGAATTTTTCGTTTGTCCGTCTGGGGACTCTTAGTAAACCCTTAAAGATTTAAATAGGGTTAACTACAAAAGCTCTTTGGAAACCCGTAACCTTTCTAGTAATCTGTTGAAGAACCCTTTGGATGATGAATGTAATTGTATGCATATGTACATGAATGTAAAAAAAGTGGCCCTCTATATCAACGTTTACAAATTAAAGGAACCATCAGATGATATTTTAAGATATAGATTTCACTATAGTTTTAGCACAACTAGGACTAGTTTTACGTAGGGACGTGGGGACGTGGGGGTAAAGTAACTATTACCAGAGCTTCTCGCTGATTTTAGTCCCGTCCGAATGCGCCATCTCGGTAATCATTAGGGACAATGTCAGTAAAGATTACGGCGACTTTTATCTTCTGTAAAAAGGTCCGGAAAAATTACCTCAGGTAATACTAATCCCGTCCGAATCTACCCACTGTAAATATGTACGGTAAAATTCTGTCATTTCCTGTTTAAAAGTAGTTTTTGGCTCGTTTTTCAAGCATGGAGGCGCCAAGTTGTCTGTTTGCGCGAGTGATAACAGGAAGCAACGTCATATGCACATGACGACAAGGAGGTTACTGTGGTGCATAAAGCGTGTTACCTCTCCCACTTCTGCTAGTTTTACTGAGATGTCTTGTCCCTTGCGAATTGGCCAATTAATATTACAGACGTCCTGAGGTAAAATTGCATTACTCCATGTCCCCACGTAGAACTAAAACAGTCCGAATAGTGCTTATGACTGGCTAGCGGCACTGTGATTGACAGAGGAGAGAGAGAGTACTCCATCCATCATATATAGCCACAGTACAGTTAGTTTTGTTCCCTTCGTCCCAGACACAAATAGCTCGTGATCACACAACGACTTGCTTAATGTGGTGCCAGAATGTTATCAGCCTGGGTAAAAGTATATTGCCGACAATGCTTGCAGTATTTTGATGTCATTTACAAACCACTGATATTAGAGCGCATTACTTCTATCCCTGTGATACTGGTGGATGATGTAAATGACCATATCCAATGCAAGAACTGGATAAACACTTAGATGTGAAAGTAAAAGTGCACCATCTCTGAGCCTTTCTTGCCCTGTTTCAACAATTCCTGCTTCAATTCCCCACCAAGCAGTAAGCAATATCTCCTACTGCAAAGGAATACAGCAGCTAAATATGTTTAGTATGCTAATGATTTCCCTCCTTCCCCCATTGTTTGCCTGTCAATGTCAAGAGTGCAGCCTTGTGTATTGGGCAAAGAAACAGTCTAAAGCTTGTTTTACATGGTTTGCTACTGTCTTTAGAGGATGCCAACATGTCATGGTAGAGCTGCTGGCTATAATTTATTTATATCGGCTGACGTGACATTAATGAAATAAACATAAAGGTTGTCGGTCGTTAAAAATGCGTCACATGGCTTTTCTTGCCATTACACAACATAATTATCTGACATTAGTGGTACCCCTGAAATTGATTTGGCTGTCAAGAGCAAGTAAAGATTCAGAAGTGCATGGATATTCCTATTTGTTGGTGTTGGGTCCACTGGGATGTCTAGGTTCAAGGGGGGGGAATGACGGGCTGACATAATGTGACAGTTCGAGTCGTCTATCCCTAGCCTCCTCCTCCTTCCTACGCGGGTGTTGTGCAGCCCCGTAAAGCGATACCAGGGGATACTGCTTACCTCCTAGACAAAGAGCCTTGTCGAAAACTGTCTGGCTCAGTCGCCTATCCTTTATCCACAACGGATCTGCCGTTCACCAAACACTCATCGCTGTGCCAATGTTTGCTCTTCCTCATAAAGCCAAAGCAGCAAAAGGTGCTCAAGGTTAGGGTAAGGGATAGAGTTACCATGACTTGACTAGGCTATAGGTAGTAACTTCCCCCTGACCTGGTTAACTGAAAATTCTCATAGGCATGTTGCAGCCGTTGAATTAGGGAATTAGGGGCACTCTATGGTGTGTGTGTGTGTGTGTGTGTGTGTGTGTGTGTGTGTGTGTGTGTGTGTGTGTGTGTGTGTGTGTGTGTGTGTGTGTGTGTGTGTGTGTGTGTGTGTTTGTGTGTGTGTGTGTGTGTGAGTGTGTGTGTGTGTGTGTGTGTGTGTGTGTGTTTGTGTGTGTGTGTGTGTGTGTGTGTGTGTGTGTGTGTGTGTGTGTGTGTGTGTGTGTGTGTGAGTGTGAGTCTATACATGTGCTTCTGGCCAGCACTGTAAGTAGGTTGCTTTGCTGGTCTGTGCTTTTCCCTCATTCAGTGCTTTTTCTCTATAAAATCCTCCATGAGTTGCTAATTCTATATCGTAAAAACACAGTGCCCAAGGCCTGCTTCAGACAAGCCCCTTCTCCTCCACACTCCCACATGCTTTCTATCCATCCTTCGTTATCTATTCATCTATGTTTCTTTCTTTTATGTACTATTATTAAGGGACCTGAAGCAACTTCTCATGGTGACTTCTGCATGGGGTTTCTCTCTCTCTCTCTCTCTCTCTCTCTCTCTCTCTCTCTCTCTCTCTCTCTCTCTCTCTCTCTCTCTCCATCATTCTATCTATCTATCCATCATCACTCTTAGACAAGCATGTCTTCATTTAGCTCAGCTCTTTGTCACGTCCTAATGGCCTAATCAGCAGCCACTTCTTTGTCCACAGCTACTGACATGAAATTCCCTTCAGCAGGGGACGTCTATTTTTTCTCTCTCTTTCCTTCTCTACCCCTTAAATTTCTGTATGTAGTTCAAGGCTTTAAAACACCCTCTCTCCCATCATTAGAGTTTAAATATAGAACACATTGTTTACTGCAGGCAATAGCGTGGCACTCCTTGCTCCTGCATAGCCTTTGAAAGGAGCCAGCAGTCGTCCGTGTCTTTCTGCCGAATAGATTGTTAGATGGGATTTGACCCTTTTTCTTGTGTTTGTTTGCATTAAAGTAGGCCGCGTGGCATGGGCAAGACTTTTAAACCCTGCTTTTAAATTTTACAAAGAGTATCAGGTATCAGTACACAAGCATCGCTTGTCGATGTGAATTGCAGTACTGTGTGTAGTATATTGGAAGACACTGGTGAAGTCTCTGTGTAAACGGTTACTATAGAAATGATGCTGCATTCGCATAAGCACAGCAATACGAAGCTTGCATTGATTATCTGAAAATGATTATTTAAGATAAGAAAGCTAGTTAATTAAAACTCCACTGGAAAAATATCATAAACCTCTGAGATTAGTCGGAAAGCTCATAAAAGACAGTAAACAGTTCGTCACTAGATTTAGCATCGTAGGGTATCATCATCGGTATAGTTTTCAAACAGCTGCTGATGATGCTTGAAGGCACTGTAACACACAGCCAGCAAAGCACAATCTGTTCTCTTCTGCATACATGCGCTCACAGATGCATGTGATTGGCTCTGTGTCACTGTGATTGACAGAAGAGGGAGTACTCCATCTCTCACATACAGTATAGCTAGAGTACAGTCAGTTTCCTTCCCTTAGACCCTGGACACAAATAACAACTTGCTTTTTACTGTGGTGCCATTCGGGAGCTTCAGTTTGTTGTTTTTTTGTTGCAGTATTGTTATCAGTGTTGTGTGTTGTGTATTGTTATCGGTGTTGTGTGTTGTGTATTGTTATCGGTGTTGTGTGTTGTGTATTGTTATCAGTGTTGTGTATTGTTATCAGTGTTGTGTGTTGTTATCAGTGTTGTGTGTTGTGTATTGTTATCAGTGTTGTGTGTTGTGTATTGTTATCAGTGTTGTGTGTTGTGTATTGTTATCAGTGTTGTGTATTGTTATCAGTGTTGTGTGTTGTGTATTGTTATCAGTGTTGTGTGTTGTGTATTGTTATCAGTGTTGTGTATTGTTATCAGTGTTGTGTGTTGTGTATTGTTATCAGTGTTGTGTGTTGTGTATTGTTATCAGTGTTGTGTGTTGTGTATTGTTATCAGTGTTGTGTATTGTTATCAGTGTTGTGTGTTGTGTATTGTTATCAGTGTTGTGTATTGTGTGTTGTTATCAG